>NW_016809526.1:3252524-3314355 GCF_001698545.2 Rhinopithecus bieti | reverse complement strand
CCACCAACAGTGTAAAAGCGTTCCTATTTTCCACATCCTCTCTAGCATCTTGTTTCCTGACTTTTAAATGATCGCCATTCTAACTGGCATGAGATGGTATCTCATCGTGGTTTTAATTTGCATTTCTCTAATGACCAGTGATGATGAGCCTTTTTTCCTATGTTTGTTGGCCACATATAAATATTTTCTTTTGAGAAGTGTCTGTTCATATCCTTCACCTACTTTTGATGGGGTTGTTTTTTTCTTGTAAATTTAAGTTCCTTGTAGATTCTGGATATTAGACCTTTGTGAGATGGAGAGATTCTACAGTGTTCTCCCATTCTGTAGGTTGCCTGTTCACTCTGATGATAGTGTCTTTTACTGTGCAGAAACTGTTTAGTTTAATTAGATCCCATTTGTCAATTTTGGCTTTTGTTGCCATTGCTTTTGGTGTTTTAGTCATGAAGTCTTTGCCCATGCCTATGTCCTGAATGGTATTGCCTAGGTTTTCTTCTAGGGTTTTTATGGTATTAGGTCTTACGTTTAAATCTTTAATTCATCTTGACTTGATTTTTGTGTAAGGTGTAAGGAAGTAATTTATAGATTCAATGCCATCCCCATCAAGCTACCATTGACTTTCTTCACAGAATTAGAAAAAACTACTTTAAATTTCCTATGGAACCAAAAAAGAGTCCATGTAGCCAAGACAATCCTAAGCAAAAAGAACAAAGCTGGAGACGTCATGCTACCTGACTTCAAACTATACTACAAGGCTACAGTAACCAAAACAGCATGTTACTGGTACCAAAACAGAGATATAGACCAAAGGAACAGAACAGAGGCCTCAGCAATAACACCACACATCTGCAACCATCTGATCTTTGACAAACCTGACAAAAACAAGCAATGGGAAAAGGATTCCCTATTTAATAAATGGTGCTGGGAAAACTTGACTAGCCATATGCAGAAAACTGAAACTGGGTCCCTTTCTCACACCTTATAGTCAGTCATTTACCAAGTATTTTTGAGAGTTTCCTATGTGCCAAGGCAGTTCCAGATACAGCTCCTACCTCGAGCTAACAGCCTGTTGTAGGAGATGGTGAGGTAATGCAGAGGCACCAGTACAAGGCAAATGGTGCAATAAGAACTTATAATGGAGAGAAGTCTTTCCTGAGGACAGGATGAGTTAGCATCAGCCTGAAGGAAGAGGCATTAACCAGGTCAATGGGAAAGAGAATGGTCTTCAACTCAGAGCACAGCATGTACAGAGTCCCTAGGACAGGAGGAAGTGTGGTGGGTTGGAGGAAGAAAAGGGGGTTCTCTGTGGTTGGGGCCCAGAGGATGAGGACAAGATGCTTGTTGTGAGATGAGGCTAAAGAGATGGTTATGGCCAGACCATGCAGGGTATTGTAGGCTGCATTAATGAGCCTGGCCTTCTTCTTGAGAGTAATGGAAAGTCATTAAGAATCTTGCATGGTTGAGAGGATCCTTGTCAGATTTATGTTTTGAAAAGATTACTGTGACCTCAACATAGAAAACAAATGGATCAGTACAAGGCTGGAAGACCAGCTAGGAGGCTGTTATAATTGTCCAGAAAAGAGGTGATTATGCCTTAAACCAGGGTGGTGTGGTGGAGATCTAGAGAAGTGGACAGTCAGTAGACTTGGTGATGGGCTGGATTTGAAATGAGGGGATGGGGGATGTCAGGCTCAATTCCCAGGTTTCTGGCTTACTCAGGTGGGTGAATGGTGATGCCATTCACTAAAATACAAAACACTGACTGGGTTTGTTGGGGGAAGATCGTGGGTGTAGCTTGGATATACTGAGTGAGGTTTGAGGTATGCTTGAGTCCTCTAAACGGAGGTAACAGTTCAGGGCATGGTTCAGGAGCTCAGAGGAGAGGTCTGGGCCCAGATGTGATTTTTGTAATTCTGTTTACAAGTGACATTTGAAGGCATGGGCATGGATGAGATGCCCATGTGGAGAGTATAAAGTAAGAAGGAAAAACCTCAAACTTCATCTTGGGGGATTTCCAGCTCTCAACGCCCAGTTAGAGTGGCTGAATCTCTAAAGGAGTCAGAGAAAAAAACAGCCAGAGGAGTAGGAAGAAAACCAGGAAGTGCTGTGTTAGGAATACCAAGAGAAAGCGTGTTTCATAATGAAGAAAGTAAATGATCAGCAGCATCAAATGCTAAGGGCTCAAGTAAGATGAGGATGGAAAAATTGTCCATTAGTGTTAGCATCATGGAGGGCACTGATTGAAGTGGACCGAGTGTGGGATAACAGTGAGAAAGTGGGAGCAATAAGTGTTGTACTTTTCCCCCAATAGGAGTACCCAGTAAAAGATGGCATTTTTATTTTTTAAAAGAGATCATACCGATATGTTTAAAAGCCTATGGGGAGGATACATTTGAAAGGGAGAGTTGTCTGACACAGGAGAGAAAAGGAATGATCAGTGATTTCATGTACTTAAGAAAGTAGGAAATGATGAAATCTGAAGCATACATGGTAGAATTATTATTTTATTTTTGAGACAGGGTCGTGCTCTGTCACCTAGGCTAGAGTGCAGTGGCAAGATTGTAGCTCACTGCAAACTTGAACTCCTGGCCTTAAGTAATCCTCCCACCTCAGTCTCCCAAAAGTGCTGGGATTACAGTCATGAACCATGGTGCCTGACTGGAATTACTTTAATGGAGAGACAGAGAATAGTAAGGGTTCGGGCATGTGTGTATTTGTGAGCATGCACATTTCATTCTGATGGCTTTAATTTCTCCTTAAGGTAGGAGGAATGATCATGCTGAGAGTGGAGGTTTGAAGGGAGTGGAGAAGGTTTAAGTCTTGTGTACATGAGAGGGTAAGTTGGCTAGAAACCTGCAGGAAGTACCAAGAGCCAATTTCAAGTTGGTGATCATGATTTCTTAAATGGAATCATTTTACTATTGCCTGCCTTCTTCCAGCAGGCTTGTGAATGAGTATAAGCACAGGTAAAATAATAATTGGGTTTATTTAGTTTCATCAGACAGGTGTGACATAAAAAGACAGGATGAAAGGCATTTTGGATTTTGACAATCCTGTGATTGAAGTGAACCATGAAATCTGAGCCAAATAAGGACAGGGCTAAAAGAACAGGGCTGCTGGAGAAAGTGGAGATGTCAGTGGATTGCGGTCCTCATGAGGTGGGGTATTTAAAGCAAGCAATGTGGAAATAAAAGAGGTCACAAATAAGAAATGTTGAAGAAAGAGCAGCCTGTGATAATGAATTGGTCTAAGATGTGAGAGTGGGAATGGGGATTTAAAGTGGAAAAGGAGGTGGAGATACTGAAAGTCACCCAGTGTATTAGTCTGTTTTCATGCTGCTGATAAAGACATACCTGAGCCTGGGTAATTTATAAAGAAAAAGAGGTTTAATGGATTCACAGTTTCCTGTGGCCGGGGAGGCCTCACAATCATATCGGAAAGTAAAAGACACATGTTACATGGTGGCAGACAAGAAAGAATGAAAACCAAGCAAAAAGAGAAACCCTTTATAAAATTATCAGCCCTCATGAGACTTACTCACTACCATAAGAACAGTATGGGGGAGACCATCCCCATAATTCAGTTATCTCCCACCAGGCCCCTCCCACAACATGTGGGAATTATGGGAGCTACAATTCAAGATGAGATTTGGGTGGGGACACAGCCAAACCATATCACCCAGGATGGAGGCAAAGCTTTGGGTGGGGAAGAGACAGTTCCCAGGAGAGGACTGTATAACTACATGCATGGGCTCAAAGGGTGTGTGTGTGTGTGTGTGTTTTAAATCAAGAGTATGGAGGAATATGTCCCCAAACTGGCAGCTGGGGGAGAAGAGTGAAACAGTGAGGCAGTCAGCTTCATTTCTTCCTGTGTTGCTCTTTGTAATTGCATCCCACTAGGGATTGACTTTGTAAAATAAATCATTCAGATGTTAAATAATCATTTTCTAGACATTTGTTCATATTAATTCAGAAGTTTCATATTCACGTCTCTCTCCATATCAACTCAGAATAATATAAGGTGGATAATATCTAACCTCAGTCTAATATTAAACAGTTAGCTATAGTAGATACATAAGTGAAAATTTAAAATATGAAAACTTTAGTGAAAATGCTCATGGACACTTTTCCAGTAAATGTATAGAAAATAAGATATTGTTAGTATGGAAATAAATTATTGCTAAAGTATTAAGTTATAAAGTGTTACTGGATTAGAAACCTAGTTTTAAATTAGTGGATTTAGTCAGAGCACGACCCTGCCTCAATAATAAAGTAAGATAAAATAAGTTCATGTTTTACAGAGTTCGTATAGTGTGGTTGAAAAGCTGTCATTAAATGGAGATTCAGGTCTACAATGCTTGAAATAATTCTCTATTAATTGTGCACACTCAAAAAATACTATCATATACATGTGATTATAATGTATTCTTTGCCAGGTATCTCACATGTACTTTTATTTTTTCAAATATTTAAAGATCAGTCAGTGGATTTTAAAATTGTACTTCTTTATTGTTCCACTGCAGTAAAAATCCTGACAATGACTAGAAGTTAGCTACAGAAATAGTTTGGAGATTAAGTTGCTGTTTCATGGAATAGGAAAGTATTTTGTTGTTTATAGCACTAGTTTTATTCATAGGATTTATTTATTTATTTATTTATTTTGGAGACGAAGTCTCGCTCTGTAGCCCAGGCTGGAGTGTAGTGGCCGGATCTCAGCTCACTGCAAGCTCCGCCTCCCGGGTTTATGCCATTCTCCGGCCTCAGCCTCCCGAGTAGCTGGGACTACAGGCGCCCGCCACCTCGCCCGGCTAGTTTTTTGTATTTTTTAGTAGAGACGGGGTTTCACTGTGTTAGCCAGGATGGTCTCGATCTCCTGACCTCGTGATCCGCCCGTCTTGACCTCCCAAAGTGCTGGGATTACAGGCTTGAGCCACCACGCCTGGCCTTATTCACAGGATTAAAGAAGATGTTTATTCAGGTCACTTGGTAGAAGACCTTATTAATTGCGATTAAAGAGCCAAAGAATACATGTGTGTATAGAATGATACCTAGGGGATACTCATTCTTTATTCTACCACCATATGAAGAAGATAATAAAGTGAAATGCTTTTCGTGATTTCATTTCTCTTTTACCCTGTGTTGTGAACTTCTTCCCAGTTGTGAAAGTTTGAGGCACTGGTTGAAAGATAGTTTGCAGCAATCCGTGTGCCTTCACTGCTGCTACTGTATCAACAGGAGGCCAACCTAGGATCAAGTATAACTGTACATCAGAGGTTTTTAATCTGTGGGCCATGCATGGCTGTTAGGGGGATCTTGGAATCCTTTGAAATGATATGCAGCTGGATGTGGTGGCTCATGCCTATAATCCCGGTGACTTGGGAAACTGAGACGGGAGGCTTGCACAAGACCAGGAGTCTGAGAGCAGCCTGGGCAGCATAGGAGACCCAGTCTCTACAAAAAAATTGTTTTTCAATTAGTTGGGCGTGATGCACACCTGTAGTCCCAGCTACTTGGAGGCTGAAGTGGGAGGATCACTTGAGTCCAGAAGTTCCAGGATGCAGTGAGCTATGATTGCACCACTGCATTCCAGCCTGGGTGACAGAGTGAGACCCTGTCTCTTTATAAAAAAAGAAAAAAGAAGAAAAATGATATGCAAAATCGCTTGTGTATGTAAAGTTTTCCTTTACTTGTTAGGGGCCTGTGGCTGTAAAGAGGTAGACTAACAACCCACTAACACTAATCCTCTATGGACAGAGAATGCATACAGCAGATTCTTCATACAGAGATGAACGAAGGTTGCTCAAACATTTCCTCTCCATCCCACAAAATGTCAGATTTGATATAAGCATTTCAAGAAGATTTTGTTTCCCTAGTTGACTTTAAATGCTTTTGAGAAAAATTTCAGATATGTATTTTTCTCATATATATAAATAAGCAAAATTTATTTTCATCCTAAAATTTAACACTGTTCTTAATTCTTATCTAATTATTTCATTTGATGTATTCAGCTGTGCCCAGTAGCGACCCCTTTTTGTTGCTACAGTACTTATCTAATTAAATTCATGGCAACTGAAAAGTAATCTCCATGATTGAAAACAGCAGTGTAATTTTGATGCCAACAATAGTGCCTTAATACCATTTCAGTCTCACTGTTGTGGAATTAATTGTTTTTCTTTGTTTCTAAGTGAAGGCTTGATCAGGGTAATAATGAAAATGGCAAATTTTTATAGGGTACTTCCTATATGCCAGCTGTTCTATAAAAACTCACCATGCTCTGCTGCTGGGTTTGGTTTGCCAGTATTTTATTGAGGATTTTCGCCTCAATGTTCATCAGGGATATTGGCCTGAAATTTTCTTTTTTTGTTGTGTCTCTGCCAGGTTTTGATATCAGGATGATGCTGGCCTCATAAAATGAGTTAGGGAGGAGTCCCTCTTTTCTAATGTTTGGAATAGTTTCAGAAGGAATGGTACCAGCTCTTCTTTGTACCTCTGGTAGAATTTGGCTTTGAATCCGTCTGGTACTGGGCTTTCTTTGGTTGGTAGGCTATTAATTACTGCCTCAATTTCAGAACTTGTTATTGATTTATTTAGAGATTCGACTTCTTCCTGGTTTAGTCTTGGGAGGGTGTATGTGTCCAGGGATTTATCCATTTCTTCTGGATTTTCTAATTTATTTGCATAGAGATGTTTTAAGTATTCCCTGATGATAGTTTGTATTTCTGTGGGATCAGTGATGATCTCCCCTTTAACATTTTTTATTGTGTGTCTATTTGATTCTTTTCTCTTTTTTTCTTTATTAGTCTGGCTAGTGGTCTATCTATTTTGTTAGTCTTTTCAAAAAAAAAAAACAACTCCTGGATTCACTGATTTTTTGAAGGGTTTTTCATGTCTCTGTCTCCTTCAGTTCTACTCTGATCTTAGTTATTTCTTGTCTTCTGCTAGCTTTTGAATTTGTTTGCTCTGCCACCACCAAGTCAGCTTCATCCCTGGGGTGCAAGACTGGCTTAACATATGCAAATCAATAAACGTAATCCATCACATAAACAGAACCAATGACAAAAACCACATGATTATCTCAGTAGATGCAGAAAAGGCCTGCGATAAAATTCAACACCCATTCATGCTCAAAATTCTCAATTAGGTACTGATGGAACATATTTCAAAATAATAAGAGCTATTTATAACAAACCCACAGCCAATATCATACTGAATGGACAAAAGCTGGAAGCATTCTTTTTGAAAATCGGCACAAGACAAGGATGCCCCCTCTCACCACTCCTATTCAATATAGTGTTAGAAGTTCTGGCCAGGGCAATCAGGCAAGAGAAAGNTTACAAGGGATGTGAAGGACCTTTTCAAGGAGAACTACAAACCACTGTCCAAGGAAATAGGAGAGGACACAAACAGATGGAAAAACATTCCATGTTAATTGATAGGAAGAATCAATATTGTGAAAATGGCCATACTGCCCACAGTAATTTATAGGTTCAGTGCTATCCCCATCAAGCTACCATTGACTTTCTTCACAGAATTAGAAAAAACTACTTTAAATTTCATATGGAACCAAAAAAGAGCCTGTATAGCCAAAACAATCTTAAGCAAAAAGAGCAAAGCTGGAGGCATCATGCTACCTGACTTCAAACTATATTACAAGGCTACAATAACCAAAACAGCATGGTACTGGTACCAAAACAGATATATAGACCAATGGAACAGAACGGAGGCCTCAGCAATAACACCACACATATACACATCTGATCTTTGACAAACCTGACAAAAACAAGCAATTGGGAAAGGATTCCCTATTTAATAAATGGTGCTGGGAAAACTGGCTAGCCATATGTTGAAAACTGAAACTGGACCCTTTCTTTACACCTTATACAAAAAATTAACTCCAGATGGATTAAACACTTAAATTTAAGAACTAAAACCATAAAAGCCCTAGAAGAAAACCTAGGCAATACCATTCAGGACATAGGCATGGGTAAAGACTTCATGACTAAAACACCAAAAGCAATGGCAACAAAAGCCAAAATGGACAAATGAGATCCAATTAAACTAAAGAGCTTCTACACAGTAGAAAAAACAAACAAACAAACAAAAAAAACAACCACTATGATCAGAGTGAACAGGCAACCTACAGAATGGGAGAAAATAGTTATAATCTATCCATCTCACAAAGGGCTAGTATCTAGAATCTACAAGGAACTTAAATTTACAAGAAAAAAACAACCCCATCAAAAAGTAGGCAAAGGATATGAACAGATACTTCTCGAAAGAAGACATTTATGTGCAGCCAACAAACATGTGTAAACAGGCTCATCATCAGTGATCATTAGAGAAATGCAAATCAAAACCACAATGAGATACCATCACCATCTCATGCCAGTTAGAATGGTGATCATTTAAAAGTCAGGAAACAACTGATGCTGGAGAGAATGTGGAGAAGTAGGAATGCTTTTACACTGTTTGGTGGGCGTGTAAATTAGTTCAACCATTGTGGAAGACATTGTGGTGATTCCTCAAGGATCTAGAACCAGAAATACCATTTGACTCAGCAATCCCATTACTGGGTATATACCCAAAGGATTATAAATCATTCTACTATAAAGACACATGCATATATATGTTTATTGCAGCACTATTCACAATAGCAAAGACTTGAAGCCAACCCAAATGCCCATCAGTGATAGACTGGATAAAGAAAATGTGGCACATATACACTGTGGAATACTATGCAGCCATAAAAAAGGACGAGTTCATGTCCTTTGCAGGGACATGGATGAAGCTGGAAACCATCACTCTCAGAAAACTAACACAGGAAGAGAAAACCAAACACTGCATGTTCTCACTTACAAGTGGAAACTGAACAATGAGAACACAGGGACACAGGGAGGGAAACAGCACACACCAGGGCCTATCAGGGGATTGGGGGCTAGAGAAGGGAATAGCATTAGGAAAAATACCTAATGTAGATATCAGGCGGATGGATGCAAGAAACCACCATGGCACGTGTATACCTATGTAACCTGCACATTCTGCACATGTATCCCAGAACTTAAACAAAACAAAACAAAAAAACTCACAATGCTCTATCTCATTTATGTCTCACATTAATGTTGTGAGGAAGATACTGTTGTTGCCCTATTTTATAGATGAAAAAATGGAGGTGTAGGGAAATTGAGAACATTGCTGAAGGCCACATGGCTAGTGAGTGGCAGAGTCAGCACTCCAACCACAGAACTGTACAATAAAGTACTAGCTTGTCTTGAATGAGAGGCAGTGCAGTGTTTAACTAAAGAGATACCCCAGGTAAGGAGGCAGAAACCAAGGTTTAGTTCCATGAGTGCCTCTCAACCTCAATTCATTCAACCACAGTGTAAAAAGAAAAAGAAATGCCTGTCTTGGTTATCCCACAGAGTATTTGCAAGTCTAATTTATGAAGTCCTGTGAAGGCTGTGGAGCTGCTTTCTGCTGTGCTAGTTTAGGAATTGTTCATCCAGACCAGTTGATTTCTTTCTGGCCTTCAGCTGGCTGAAGTTGGGGGCTCCCTTCTTCTGGTCCTTGGGAGGGATCTCCTCTGTCAGAATTGGGTGTGGAGTGTGTGGGCCATGGCCCATGGTGGGTAAGCTGGGTTTCTCAGGATGCAGGGAGGGTACCAGGAAGAAACCTGATCTCCTTCAATCTTTAAAGCTCATTATCTGTTCACTTTAATGCAATGGAGCATTTATTTCTTTATATTTTTATTATTTCTGATTATTGTAGCTAGGTTTCATTTTAGTATATTTAAGACTTGGATTTTTTGTCTTAGCTTAGCTTAAAAGTAAACATGTTGAGCCTGTTCTTCTGATTTAAGGGAATTGGAACACTGAAAATGTTTAATTTTTGATAAAGGAACGAGAGAAAAGAAAGCATGAAAGAATTCTGAGTGAAGAACTTGTTGCTGCTGTGACCTATCTCAACCAGTTTTTGCCTCCTGAGCACACTATTGTTTATATTCCCTGGGACATGGCCAAGTATACCAAAAGGTGAATGATACTCTTCTGCCTGGCTATGATCGTTTCCTTTACTTGTAATGAGAAATAACAGAAAGCTGACCTCTATGGTAAAGTAAATTTTACCCTGTTAATTTCCTTCATGAACCTGTTGAGGGGCTGTTTTGAGTATATCAATAAACTAACCGAACTTTTTTTTTTTTAATTTTATCTATCTATCTATCTATCTATCTATCTATCTATCTATCTATCTATCTATCTATTTTGCCTATCGTAGATACCATTTGCAACTTGTTTGAAATATCTAGTCGTTTCAGAACATTTCTACCACTATTCCATAAAGGCATTAGTTTTACTTTTTTCTGTATCATCTGTCTCACTATTTAAACGCTTTCTCAGATGTCACTCGTGGATGAACCTGTGATAATTCCTGACTGTATATAGTAGATCCAGACTCCCTAGTATAGTGTCAAAGCCTCATCATCTGATTGTCTTCAGAATGCGATCACTTTTTGTTTATCCCCAGGGCTGTTCTTTTCCAGAAAACTGAGTCTTCATGCTCTGCCACAAATGTAGCAGCCAAAGTCCTATCCTAAGCCTCCATTCCTATTCTTCACCCTCCCTGGGATGCTTTCCCACCTCTCTTTTATCTTTCAAGATCTGATTCAAAACTCATCTCTTCTAAGGAACTTACTTTTGTTAAATCTTGCATTGTCTTTTTGTTCACTTACTGCACAATCATACAAGCTCTAGGTTTACTTAAGGTCTTATTTTTTAAAATGTTACTATATCATTTTGTACTTATTGTACTTTTTTCTAAATCATTTTATACAGTTAGATACACACACACTTTCCCAGAATATAAGTTTGGTTACAAGTTGTTGCCATTCATTTTTTTTTTTTTTTTTTTTTTTTTTTTTTTTTTTTTTTTTTTTTAAACATAGTCTTGCTCTGTCGCCCAGGCTGGAGTGCAGTGTTATGATCTCAGCTTATTGCAGACTCCGCCTCCTGGGTTCAAGTGATTCTCCTGCCTCAGCCTCCTGAGTAGCTGAGACTACAGTCATGCACCACCGTGCCTGGCTAATTTTGTTTTTGTTTTTGTTTTTTGAGACGGAGTCTCGCTCTGTTTCCCAGGCTGGAGTGCAGTGGCACAGTCTCGGCTCACTGCAAGCTCCACCTCCCGGGTTCACGCCATTCTCCTGCCTCCTGAGTAGCTGGGACTACAGGCGCCTGCCACCACGCCCAGCTAATTTTTTGTATTTTTAGGGGAGGCAGAGTTTCACCATGTTGGCCAGGCTGGTCTCAAACTCCTGACCTTAAGTGATCTGCCCGCATTGGCCTCCCAAAGTGCTGGGATTATAGGCCTGAGCCACTGCACCCAGCTGCCATTCATATTTCCAGTTTTTTCTTCTCTGCCACCTGCATTGTGCATGGTGCTCTTTTCACAGCCATTTTATGAATGTATTTTGACTTGACAACTCTTGAGGAGTGAAAGGCTTTGGAGAAAGCTCAGGCAGGGATGTTATATGCCAAGATTAAGGATCACCAATAAGTTACAGGTCTTTTGTGTCTCTTTCACATCAAATGTTGCTGGTTACTGAGTACGCATTATATTCTAGACATTGTTACATGTTTCTATCAAGTACCAGCCAAGAGATTTAAAAAATTACATCCTTAAATATCATTGCTATAGACTTTACTGGCTTTAGATATAAGGATAAATATATATTAAAACTTGGCTTCTTCTCACTTTTCTCATTCTTCCTCCTCTCCTCAGCAAGCTGTGTAATGTTCTTGATCGACTGAATGTGATTGCAGAAAGTGTGGTGAAGAAAACAGGTTTCTTTGTAAACCGCCCTGATTCCTACTGTAGCATTTTGCGGCCGGATGAAAAGTATGTATGGTATTTTAAAACTTATAATAAATCATGATTTTTGCTCTTATGGGTATTCTGAATATGAGCAATTTGTACTACTTGGAAATTGGATGAATTTAGTCCTGGGGGGAGGCACACTGCTCACATGACTGAGTACTGAATGTTCACTGGGGCATGGGAATTCCTTTGTTGGTTACCTACATACCTTGAGATGTAAGCCATGGGATCTGTATCTCTTGCTTCATAGAACAAATGTTGCATAAAATATTTCTGTAAGTAAAATTTTCAGCAGTGAACTCTATTTTTCAGTATTGAATAGAAACAGACTTTTTTTCTTATAGATTACATGCTAACATTTTTATAAAAATAGTATTTATTATTGTATTATGGTTATTCACTCACAAATCTTTCATTACTATTTTGGGAACTTCTTCAGATCAAGGATTTATGCTTTATCTTTTAAGAAACCAATACTATATATTTCTGGCATTTTATTTTCAGTTAATGTAGTTAACTACAATGATAAGACAACAGAAAAGAACTAACTATTAGTGTAATGTCTTTGGAAGTAATCCCTTTGTTATAGTTTGCATTGTTTGCACTTGTTTATTGTTTGAATTTTAGGGTACCCATGACAGGGGTCCCCCAAGACCACTCCCAGATTCAGTAATTCACTAGGATAACTGAAAGGACTCAGCTTATTGTATTCTGGCTATAATTTATTATGGTGAAAGGATATAAAATGATGTTAACAAAGGGAAAAGGCAAAAGGGGCAAAGTCCAGAGGAAACCAGGCACAAGCTTCCAGAGTCTTCTCCTCAGTGGAGTCGCATAGAACACACTTAATTCCCCCAAGAAACAGGTTGTAAAGCATGGATGAAATGTTGCCAGCCAAGGAAGCATGTTGGAGACTTTGTTTTTTTACTGGAGGCTGGTCACATAGGTAGCCTCTGCATGGCATATGCCAAAATTCTTGACTTCCAGAGGGAAAGAAGGTATTCAGGAAAAACCATATTATTTGTACAAACCATTTCAGCGCAGTGAGTCACTCTTATCAGTTCTGGGAATGGTGGAAACCCTCCTGAAATTTAAGCTCCCAGACGTTGGCCAAGGGTCAACCTTATAAGCAGGACTTTCTGAGGATAGCAGTTAGGCCTATTAGGTTAACTCTTTTCTGCACAGCACCTTCTTTTAAATAATTAAAATATTAACATCATCTATAGTATTTCATAACAAAACATATTCCTGTGTATTCATTGCACATGGAGAAAATAAGTAGTCTCTAAAAGTAAATCTGCAAAACCAACCAAAGAAATATAACAAAGCCTCCATGAATAAAAGCTGGGGGAGATAGAAAATCGTAATGTTGAGTTGGGAAGGCTAAGACTTGGAAGATTTTATTAGAAAGATGCTCTACGATTGTTACTCATGTGTATAGAGACCCAACAGGAAGTGGGTTTGAATGAAAGCAAGGGAGATTTTGGTTGAGCATGGGTAACAAAAAATGCCAGAGTGGGCACTTGGGCAAATTAAAATGCCCCTTTCCTGGACTCTCTTTGAGGAGAGTGTGGTAAGCAGTCCGCCTCAGTCATTTGCATGTTCACTTACCTGAAAAAATAAGAGTAGGCAGGATCAGCTGATTTTTCAGGAGGCTTCAGCTCTATTAGTTTAATTCTATGATTCCTAACAAGGAGCTGGTACCGAAAATAAATATTTATTCTGCCATTAACTTTTAAAAGTGTTTATTTTAAACATAGGTGGAATGAACTAGGAGGATGTGTGATTCCCACTGGTCGCCTGCAGGTATACACAATATTATATTCATAATGAACAGAATCTGTATCGATTGTATACTGTACGTTTTCTGTAAGCATTCATGTAGAGACCTGTATCTTATTTAATGCAGAATTATTATTTGAGAATGATTGTTGAAAGTCTTACTTCTAGTCTTTAATGCTTATGAAAAATGTGTACCTGGCTGGGCACGATGGCTCACACCTGTAATCCCAACACTTTGGGAGGCCAAGGTGAGTGGATCATAAGATCAGGAGATCGAAACCATCCTGGCTAACATGATCAAACCCTGTCTCTACTGAAAATACAAAAAATTATCTGGGCGTGGTGGCATGCACCTCTAGTCCCAGCTACTCGGGAGGCTGAGGCAGGAGAATCGCTTGAATCTGGGAGACAGAGGTTGCAGTGAGCCGAGATCGTGCCACTGCACTCCAGCCTGGGTGACAGAGCAAGACTCTGTCTCAAAAAAAAAAAAAAGAAAAAAAAAGAAAAATGTGCAGGTGAAATAATATGGCCTATGGGTTTTTTCTGTGTATTAAATTTTATTTCTGGAAATAGAAACACAAACAGGAACATGAAAAGAACAAATTATAGTGACTTTGGAAAAGAAACCAAGCATATGTAGTATATATGTTAACTATGCTTTAAGAATGATATGGCCCTAACCACTGAATATTTAGGTTGTATAATGAGGAGATATGTCAAAAAAAAAGCCCATATTTTGCTAATTGGTACATGTGGAAATTGTTAGCTATTTGTTTTATTTTGTTAAACTAACAAAGTAAATTCAAATATAGGCCCGAAGATTTAATGATGCTGTTCCAGCAACATAAGTGAGCAGCATATATAAACTTATGCAACTTTAAACATGTTCTTCATTATTTTGACTTTACATAAAATTGAATAATATTTGTTCAAGAATAACACCTGCCCACAGACTTTTTTTTTTTTTTTCTTCTTCTTCTTAAAGAAATCTAAAGTAGTATGGAAGTTCTTTGGTGATAGAATAATGATTGAAAATCTTAAGGTATTTCTCTTTAGACTGGCATCCTTCGAACCAACTGTGTGGACTGTTTAGATCGCACCAACACAGCACAGTTTATGGTGGGAAAATGTGCTCTGGCCTATCAGCTGTATTCGTTGGGACTGATCGACAAACCTAATCTACAGTTTGATACAGATGCAGTTAGGTAAGTCTTATTTTTTGCTATTTGAATGCTGATAATGGCGGAAGGCAAACCTGGTTAATAATAAGATTTTTTTTATGAAAGTGTCTCTACTTTTAGCTTCTCAAAAATTGTGTTGCTAGAAAACATTATTCAAACTAATTCTGTTTTCTTATATTTTCTTCTAGTAGTTTTATAGTTTTTGGTCTTATGTTTAAGTCTTTAATCTGTCTTGAGTTGATTTTTGTATATGATGAGAGACAATGGTTCAGTTTCATTCTTCTGCATATGAATATCCAGTTTTCCCAGCACCCATTTGTTGAAGAGGGTGTCCTTTCTGCAGTGGATGTTGGTGTCTTAGAATAAATATTTCTATTAAAAATTTATGTATTCTTGCCATGGTTTGGGCTTTGGGTTTTTCTTTTGTTGTTGTTGTTTTTGCTTGTGTTAATTATGAATAAACACTACATTCTTTAGATAAATTCAAAGTACTTAGACAAACTAGTGGGTGTTGTTTTAAAACACATCCAGATGGCATTTTCAAAAAAAGTACTGTGTCTTCATACATACTAAAATCTGAGATGTATAAAAGATTGATTCTTCATTAAGGATTACTATTTCTTCACTGTCTATTGCATCTGTGACAGTCCATGAAGTATTATTTTTTGAAAATACAATTAATGATAGCTGATAGTGGTCATCAGAAATTGTCATAAAGGCTCAGCTGAGGAAAGTAATCAGTTTACAAATGGCCACACCAACAGATACCACTGCACTGGAAATATTAACAGACACTTGAAGAAACACAGGTTTCAAAAGTACATATCTAAGAAAGCATATGGTATGTTAGTCTGCTGTGATCTGAATGCTTGTGTCTTCCCTAAGTTCATATGTTGAAATCCTCACCCCCAAAGGCATGGTATTAGGAGGTGGGACCTTTGGAAAATGAGTAGAGCTGAGAGGAACCCTCATGACTGGGACTAGTGTCCTTATTGTAAAAATGACTGAAGAGAGCTAGCTAGCCTCTTCCATCATGTGAGGACACAGTGAGAAGACCATCTGTGATCTAGGAAATGGGCCCTCACCAGACACTACATCTACCAGCTCCTTGATCTTGTACTTCCCAGCCTCTAGAAATGTGAGAAATGTTTGTTGTTTATAAGCCACCCAGTTTATGGTGTCTTGTTGCAGCAGCTTGAATGGACTGACACTGTGACAGGAGCATATTCTTTTTTCAGAGGCAATTCAGAGAGCGCAGTACATTCTGTCATGGGAGGTGAATTGCTCTGGCAGGCTGCAGAAAGTTAGGAGTCTTTAAGTATGATTAGAAACAGCCTGGTCTGGCTTTGGTGGGTTATGTTTTTGGTGCCCCTGCTTCTATTTTAGTGTTTTCTATAGCTTTGGTGTTTACTGGAATATCACTTTAAAATATATTAGCATTTGCATTTGTTTTCGAGATGTTGAAGAATCTAACTTGAAAGGCTCAGAAGAATTTTTAAAGTATAAGACTTGTTTGGAGTTTGGCTAAGTGAATAACTTGTGCTTTGATTTTGGTGAAATTCTTTAATGCGAGTTTTTCTTTTTTTAGGTTATTTGAGGAACTCTATGAAGATCATGGTGATACCCTATCCCTTCAGTATGGTGGTTCTCAACTTGTTCATCGTGTGAAAACCTACAGAAAGATAGCACCATGGACCCAGCACTCAAAAGACATCATGCAAACCCTGTCTAGATATTACAGCAATGCTTTTTCAGGTAATTCTGAAGTAATAGCTATTTTAAAGACTTACTCTGAAGTGCATTTTTTATACATTTTTTAAAGCTATCTGGCTAAGTAAAATTAAAATTAAATATTTTAAAAGTTTAAATAAAACAGTCTGTCACTTAGAAGGTGCTCAGTAAATGTTTGTCCAATAAATGAATGAATAAACATTTGTATTTTAAATAGAACACTTTTGCATTTTGGCACCCATAATTAGAGTTTTTATATAATGCAACACACTTTAATTCCTTGGCTTCTGTCTCTTTCTATTTTTCTGCTTGCAGTATATAGATAAAATTTTTTGAGGGTGTTGAGTCATTTTTTTAAATAGGGTTCAAAGTCTCGACAATTGTCTAAGAGTGTAAATATCACTGAATTTTTTAAATGTCAACTAGAAACAAATTGTGATATTAGCACTAAATTATACTCATTAAATTCTACTGTTTTATGACTTGTGAATACTACATGTAACAGGGTGTTAAAATGGTGCTTTTCCTGCCTTCATTCTGATGGAATTGCCAATACAATAGCTATCACAGACCAAAGTGATTGTGAGACAAACCCCCGTGCACAGAATTTATGAAGGAAGTGCTCAGTGATTGATTTCATGAGTCTCCAGCCCTTGTATCAGATTAAGGATAGGAAAGTCCACAGAATACCGAGAAGAAGATTAATAAAGAGGTCCTTGGAAGTGAACTATTACCTGCAATAACACCCACCCTCAGTGAAAAGAGAGTGGGCTTCAACAGGACTCTGGGTGAGCTTGACATGGTATCCTGCTATTGAAGAGACCCAGCATGTGGGTCTTGTACTGTTGTACAGCAGATCTGAAGCAGAAGGATGGGCTGAGGAGAGTGTGCCACATTGGGAACTGTCTGCATTCCTCCAGTTGGGTGGGCCAAAGGATACTTGAGGGTTGACTGGTAACCGGATGTGGGCCTTATGGAGGAGGGTGCCATGGGGTTCGCCTGGGTCCTGGCCAGTAAGGCCCTTGGAAGAACAGAGAGACCCTAGCAGCAAGACCCAGGAGGTAAACACTGGATACCTAAGGAGCTAAGGAAGGAGTTACAAGAAACTGCCTGATAAAAGGGAATTGTAAGAGAATCCCAGTGCTGGCAGTTTCAGAAGCATCTGGGAAAGCATCCATAAGAGTCAGCTGTCCACATTTTCTAGGCCCAGAGAGATTGCAAAGCTCGTCTCTTATGCTCCTGTCCAACTGTATTCGTTTTCTGTGCTGTGTAACAAATGACTATAAACGTAGCAGCTTAAAACAGCACACATGCATTATCTCACAATTTCTGTGCATCAGAAATTTATGCACAACTTAACTGGGTCCCCTGCTTAGGGTCTCTCAAGGCTGCCATTGAGAAACAACCACTTCCCAGCCCACATGTTGGCAGAATTCAGTTCCTTGTGGCTGTAGGACTCATAGCAGCATGCTTGTTCACAGCTGACAATAGGATTAGCTAGCAAGACTGAGTCTTATAAATGTAATGTAATAATGGGAGTGACAACCCGTCATCTTTGTCATATTTTGCTTGGGAGCAAATCATAGGTGCCCTTGCCCACACACGCGGGGGAAATCCACATCCATTTCCTAGGGCTGCTGTATCAAAACAGTACAAACTAGTGGCTCAAAACTATAGAAATGAATTGTCTTGCAGTTCTGGAGGCTAGAAGTCTGAAATCTAAGTGTTGACAGGGCCATCTCCCTCTGAAAACCCAGAGAGGAGAATCCTCATTGGCTACTTCTGTCATGTGCTAACATGTACATATCCCTCAGGGTGTATATCACCATGAAAAAGGGCATCTGCTCTTTTGCCCTCTCCTGTCGTCATTGACCCTGTAATAGGGGTCATTATTGACACTTAAGGATCAAGTAATGTGTTTTTTTTTTGAGACGGAGTCTCACCCTGTCGCCAGGCTGGAGTGCAGTGCCACAATCTCGGCTCACTGCAACCTCTGCCTCCCGGGTTCAGGTGATTCTCCTGCCTCAGCCTCCTGAGTGTAATGTGCTTTTTAATAAGACTAGCGGACAGACAGAACGACCGTGTAGCTGTCCATGTTTAAAAAAGAAAGGAGTAATATAAAAGATAAAGATAGTTATGAGAAAATAATGTGCACAAATGGAAAGGTAAGACAAAATTATGCACAACTGAAAGAGGAACTACTATGAAAGGAATGATTTTATGAATAATGTGGCTAAAACAGGCTTCTTTATTTTAAGAAGCATGGTGTCATTGGAGTGTACAACTTATTTTTAAATTACAATGGGTATTATATAATGGTGACAATATAGAACAATTTTCTTTAAACCACTCAAGACAACTTTGCAAAACTTAGTAAGTCTTCTCATGTTATGCTTCTGGGCTAGGCAGGAACATACTGATTAACTAGACTTAAAAAAAAAAAAAAAGCGCTGGGTGCAGTGGCTCACACTTGTAATCCTGCACTTTGGGAGACCAAGGCAGGAGGATTTGCTTGAACCCAGAAGTTTGAGAACAGCCTGGGCAACGTAGTGAGATCCCATCTCTACAACGAATATATAAATTAACCGGGCATGGTAGTGCACACCTGTAGTCCCAGCTATGTGGGAGGCTAAGGGCAGAGGATCCCTTGAGCCCAGGAGTTTGAGGCTGCGGTGAACTATGATCATGCCACTGTACTCTAGCCTGGGTGACAGAGTGAAACTGTCTCTCAAAAAACAAGCAAACAAAAGCAACTAGAATAGTGAAATTAGGTTGTTAGGAATTTTACCCTTGGTTTATGTGGATGGATTGATGCTATGTGGGCAACTCACCTGACCTTTTTTTCTATTTATTTTATTTATTTATCTATTTATTTATTTACTGTTCTTGAGGCTTCACATGCTAGCATGCATGTTTGTCTAGGAAGCACCTTTTAGTTTTTAATATAACTAGTTACATAGGCAGTTGGAGGATGCTTTACAGGGAAAGCATAGGTATCTCTTCAGATGTTAGGGAGAGCTTTTAATTCCCTTAAGGGCCTTGCTAAGCTCTTTCTATTTTTTTTTAAATGCACATTTTGTAAGCCTGGATTTTCTTGCTGAAGCTGGTTGAATTTAAATCCTATTATAAAAAAAAAGATAAGAAACCTACAGCAGTTAATAATAGATCTGCTGTATATATATATGTGTGTGTGTGTGTGTGTATATATATAGGCCTAACATAAATATATACACCCACATGCGTGTGCATAATTTAAATGTGGTGAATGTGTATATGCATGCATGGAGGGGAATCATGTTCTCAACAGGGATCTAAAGAGAAAAGCTCCCAAGGTGTGTTAGGCCTTTTTTGCGTTACTATAAATACCTGAGACTGAGTAATTTTGTAAAGAAGAGAGGTTTAATTGGCCCACGATTTTGCAGGCTGTATAGGAAACATGGTGCCATTATCTTCTTGGCTCCTGCGGGGGTGCCTCAGGGAACTTTTAATCCTGGCAGAAGAAGGGGGAGCAGGTGTCTCCCATGGCAAGGGGTGAGAGGAAGGAGATGCCACACACTTTTAAACAACCAGATCTCTTGAGAACTCACTCACTATCACAAGGAGTGCACCAACCCAAACACCTTCCACCAGACTCCATCTTCAACATTGTGGATCACATTTCAACACCAGAGTTCAGCAGAGACAAATGTCCAAATTATGTCACAGTGTCAGGACTTCAAAGCTTACCACGCGTGGAAAACAGTGATCCCAGAAGATGGTGCTGAGATGGCTTCACCTGGCATTATGTTAGTATTCTAAAGGACGCCAGCAGTTTCTTCCCCTTTCTGCTCACTGCTGAAAGAGGGACATCAAAGGGAACATGCTGAGAACATTTTAATTTATCAAGAATAGTGAGATAGCCTTCTGAGGTCATCCTTCAAACAGCAGATTGTGAGTGAATAAGCTGTATTTGGCAATAGCAGAAATAAAACAGTTGGAAAAATGTTTTGTTTTAATAACGTTTGTTTTAATACCCTTGGTAACTCTTGTTAAAGCCCAACTCTTCACCTCTCCTGCAACCAAAGCAGTTATACATGGCAAGAGAAAAGTTTGTAACTTATTACTCTTAGTTTAAATAGACTACGGTTCTCCAAAGGACAACTGACTGTCCTGTGACATTTCCATAGTAAGTTCATTCTTCCACTCTCCAAAATGACCATTTCATAACTTGTCCTCCTCCTTAAACCTACAACACCTCAGTCTCAGCTGATGACTTTGCTTCATGCTTCAGTGAGAAAATTAAGTTATTGGAAGAGAACTTCCTCTAATTCTTACCATCAAATGCAGAGGCCGTCGTTTTCTGCACCTGTAGTTTCTACCCTATATTGTATTACAGTGCTTGTAGTGGCCCTGCTCCATCTTAAGCCAAGCCTTGCCTTTTTGTTTGACTCCCATGCCTTCTTGTGTTCCCTAACTATATGCTCATTGCTGTACATCATCAGTTTCTCCCTCTGTAGTGCATCATTGCCATTAACATAAAAGCATACTTTAGCATTTTCCATCCACCCTTTCCAGCTATTCCTAATCTCACATCCCCCTCCAGCCACAGTCCTATTTTTCTGCTTTCATGAGCAAAACCTCTTGAAAGGGCTCATGAGCAAAACCTCTTGAAAGGTTTTTCTCCACCCTTTTCTCTCCACATGCTTCACTTGGCAACTGCCCTGCCATGACACTGAAACTGTGCTTGTCCAGGTTACCAACAATCCCCACATTGCCAAATCTAATGTTTACTCTTCTGACTCCATCTTACTCAACCTTTCAACAACTTTCATCACAGTTGACCACTTCCTCTTTCTTGAACTTCACTCTGTGAGATCTCTCAGTGGGATATTGAGATCTCCCCCAATAGGAGAGAGTCTCAGTCTTTTATTGACTTCCCTTGCCCTGTTGCTAAACCCTTCTCTTTTTCCAGTTTTGTCCTAGGGATATCACATTCAGCTTTTGACCACCATGCATTTGACACTCAAATTTTTATCTCTAACTTTAACTTCTCATGAACTCCAGACTCATTTATCTAAATGTCTACCTAGATCTCCTCTGGGATATTGAATTAATTTTTTTGTTTTCTGGTTTTTTGTTTTTTGTTTTTTTTTTTTGAGACGGAATTTTGCTCTTGTTGCCCAGGATGGAGTGCAATGGCGTGATCTCGGCTCACCACAACCTCCGCTTCGCAGGTTCAAGAGACTCCCCTGCCTCAGCCTTCCGAGTAGGTGGGATTACAAGCATGTGCCACCACGCTCGGCTAATTTTGTATTTTTAGTAGAGACAGGGTTTCTCCACGTCGGTCAGGCTGGTCTTGAACTCTTGACCTCAGTTGATCTGCCCGCCTCGGCCTCCCAAAGTGTTGGGATTATAGGAGTGAGCCATCATGCCCGGCCATTGAATTAGTTTTTATCATTGCCATCACAAATTACTACAAACTCAGTGATTTAAAACAATACCCATTATCTTAGAGTTTCTGAGGACCAGAAACCTACGGACACAGCATTACTGAGCTGTATTCTCTGCTTAGGGTCTCACAAGTCTCAAGTAAAAATGATGTCACATGACATTAAAATGAAGTCAAAATGTCAGCTGACCTGGGCTCTTTTCTGGAGGCTTCCTGGCTCATTCTCATTGTTGGCAGAATTCCATGCAGCTATTGGACCGATGTCCCATGTCCTTGCTGGCAGTTGGCTGAGGGTCACTCTCAGTTCCTAGAGGCTATTGCGTTTCTTGGCTTGTGGCCTGCTCTATTTTAAAGCGTACCACAGTGCACCAAATACATCTTGTGCTTCAAATCTCTTCCTTCCCCTCCTGCCTTCCTCTTCAGCCTCTAAAGGATTAATGTGATTACAGTGGACTCATCCAGATGAGTTAGAATTTTTCTATCTTGCAGTTGATGATGAGTAACCTTAATTACATCTGCAGAGTCCTTTTTGCCATGTAGTAGAAAATATTCATGGTATGATACTAGGGAGCAAAGGTCTTAGGGACCAGATTTCTGAGACAGAAACTCTTTTTTTTTTTCTTTTTTTTTTTAGACGGGGTCTCGCTCTGTCCCCGAGGCTGGAGTGCAGTGGTGCGATCTTGGCTCACTGCAAGCTCCGCCTCCCGAGATCATGCCATTCTCCTGCCTCAGCCTCCTGAGTAGCTGGGACCACACCCATCTAATATTTATTTATTTATTTATTTATATTTTTTTGTAGAGACAGGGTCTCCCTATGTTGCCCAGGCTGGTTCCTACCTCCTGGGCTCAAGTGAGCCTCCCTCTTTCCAGCCTTCCAAGTAGCTGGGACTATAGGCGTGTGCCACCATGCCCAGCTCACATTTTTTAGTTATTTTTGTAGAGACGGAGTCGCCCTGTGTTCCCCAGACTGGTCTCAATCTTGTGATCTCAAGTGATCTGCCTGCCTCAGCCTCCCAAAGTGCTGGGATTACAGGCATGAGCCTCCATGCCTGGCCATTTTTTTTCAAACACTAAAGTAATATATGTTAATTATACAAAGTACAGAATGGCTCACAAATAAATCATATGATCCCCACCTTCCAGAGATAGCCACTTGTATATTTTGGAGAACATGATCCTTCTGGTTTTACTATACCTGTAATTTATAACCTGCTTTTGCTCCTTTAGATAATGTAGCGAATCTTTATAACCTTATTCTTCTATAACATGATTTTTAGTAGCCTTATGGTAGTCTATCTTTGAGAAGCATCATAATTTAGGTATTTGCTTTGTACCTTTAGAGTCGTTCTAAACAAACATGTTTGAACATACACCTTTTTCGTATTTTGATCTTATGAAAAGTTCAGAAGCAAATTTATTAGGTCAGAGGGTAAAATAATTTTAGGGCTTGAAATATCTATTTATATATTATATAGATACATATTTGCCAAATTGCCTTTCAGAAAGGATGTAACAGTTAATGTTCCCCTTGGCAGAGTATGGGAGTGCCTATTTTGAAATGTATTTGGCAACTTAACAGGCAGAAAATGATATGTTGTTCTAATTTGCATTATTTGATAACTAGCGAAGTTGGGTTTTTATATATCCATTGGCTGTTTCTGTTTCTTTTGAAATGTGTGTACCTGTTTTTCTATTTGGGGTTAATTTGTGTCTCTCCTACATTTAGTTGGTATTTATTTCAATGTCTGATGTGAGGTAGGGATCTGACATCATTTGTCCCTTCCCCCTCCACCCCAATACTATTGTACTGTTTATTGAATAATACTTCCTTTCATTGCTGATTTCAGAGGCCACCATATCATAAACTTAATATTAGAATAAGAGCTATTTCAGTTCAAAAGTGACTTTCTCTAATTAAAAAGAATTGTTTTTTTTAAACCTGATCTATTTAAATATAGTGAGTAGTAAAATTGGCTAATGTTTAACCTGTTTGAATCGTATTTGAATGGCACATATTCTTTTTTCCCTTAAAGCACAATTAAACATAAAAGTGGCTAATCATTTTGCCCTCTTGTTATCCACAACCACAGAGAGCCTACCAGTTTTAAACCCTTGTTCATATCCAGAGTACCACCATCTTCCTGGAGGTAATTGTTTTATTTGCAATCAGAAGTAGCCAGGAGAAGATCCTCGGGCTCATTAGGGCTCGCCTTATATCTCAAGCTTAGTAAGTGACGATAAACATCATACATGTATTTTAAGTTGCAGCAGCAGTACCTCTAAGAAGTCTTCTTTATGATCCTTTGAAAGAATATTCTTTTTTTGGCTATGTTTCTCACATCTTACATTTTACCATACTTGCTGAAAATTAAAGGTAACTGCTGTTAAAGGATGAAAGAAACTCCTAGAAAATGTGGCTGAAAAGTGGAAAGCTTCTCTAGATTATATTAAGATATTTTGAGGTACTACATGGAATGAACTATTAAGTGCTATTAAGGCTATTTAAGAAGCATAAAGAATGTAATTGCCATAAGAGCAACATGTTTACTTTTGTGTTATGTAAAGAGGGTACAAATTGGGGCAGTAATGTATGCATTATTTAATGCTTGATGTTTTCTCTCAACAAGTACAAAGAAAGTCCCCAAATGTGCTCAGCATATAAACATGTCCCTTTTTATATATTACTTTTAGCCCAAAAGGTAAATGCTATTTTAATGGAATGCTTCCTGTCTAATATGTGAAATACATGTTTGATGTACCGTATTTCGTATTTCAGTCTTTTAGTTTTGCCGTAATGATCAAATAACCCAATGAGAACAATGTCGCTAATTTCAGGTGTATCTTGTTCACTATAACTGTTGGAAGAAAATTGATTTTATAATAATATTACCTTGCTCCAAATGCAGTCATTTCTACTGCGCTATCTTTTTAGTTCTATGCTCATTTTTGGAAAGAGGTTATTATTTATATTGTGGATGTCTGCCACAAACTTGAATATACAGGACTTTGAGACAAGAATGGAAAGAAGGAAATAAGGAGAAAGAATGAAGGACACTAGGGAGGAGAATGTAGAGTGGGAAGGGTGGTTCATGAGACCACTTCAGTGCATATTATCATTTTTACCAAAAGATAATTAGGAAAAGGAAGAGGAAGTAAAACATACACATAGTCCGTTTTGTTAGTTCATAGTATAGTTTAAAAGATAATTTTGGAATGCTTGAATAGTTACAATGAGGCTGTTATCATGTGCCTTCTCTGCCTTCATTTTCAACCACAAAAGAGAGTGGGCCAGGCTCACAGCTGACAGGGACAAAATATGTTGTAAACATTGTCTCTGTTAAAGAAAGGGAGAGTATATTTTCAAGGATTAAAAGTGGAGACAATGCAACTGACTTGTTCAAGGTTGTACAACAGGATATGGATAGAAATTGGGTCATTTTATTTGTCTCTGAAGTCTCTGCTTGCCTTTGCAATAAAGTGAAGATACATTTACTTCAGGTAGAATAACAAATGGTGAGGATATATTTTCATTTTAAAAATAAAACTGCTATCTAAGGTATTTACTCTCTGAGTTCTTAAAGATGTTTAAGTGTCTCCAAATTCAACAAGCAGTTTATGTTTGCTATCATCTGTGTATTTTATAAGAGGTATGGAACAAAGAGGAAACATTTTGAAGCAAGATTTTAATTCTGCGCCAAATCTTGATAATTTATGTGTGTGTGTATGAAGTACTTGTATTTGTATGTATTTGAAATAAATACTACTTTTGTACCACTATCCTCCTAAGAAAATATTCTCGAGTTATATACATCAGTAATTGATTTTCTGAAATATATATTTTGCTTTTTAGATGCTGATAGACAAGATTCCATTAATCTCTTCCTGGGAGTTTTCCATCCCACTGAAGGGAAACCTCATCTCTGGGAACTCCCAACAGATTTTATTTGCATCACAAAATACCATGAGACTTTTGCCAACAAGAAGAAGGTATTTTCTTCCTAGTCTGTAATATAAACTCCCATTTGGTGTTATTTGGAATATGAGATACTTTTCATCTTGAGAAATCATAGGCTAAAGTGTCAGTTTTATTCTATTTTAAAAATTTTTTAAATTTTTTTGTGGGCATGAAGTAGGTGTATATATTTATGGGGTACATGAGATGTTTTGATACAGGCATGCAATGGGAAGGAAGCACATCATGGAGAATGGGGTATCCATCCTCCTATGCATAAAGCAGTCAGTTTGGCCACATGCTTGCCATGAGTTCAGCACTATTGATGTCCTGAAGTAGGTTGGGGAAAATGTGGTGAGCAATTGTTGTTTTGCATTTTCTCTAAGATATGAGGTTTCAGACCTTCATTGTTGAACAGAAGTTGTAGCTCCACTAAAGCAAACCAACAGTATCATCTTTGAGTGTTTCCTACAAACTTGAAACTCTCAAGGACTCTAAGATGCAGAGTCAGTCTTAAATTTTTCAAGTGTGACAGCTAAGCAGCTTGTACCTTGTAATTCCAATATTCTCTCCTCCAGGAAACAACCAGTCTCAGTGACACTGGGAAGACAGGAAGCTAGAGCAGTGCTACTAGCTAGTATCAGATAACCACTTTCATGTCCCCACCACTCACATGCTTGAGTCACTTGCCAGTACAGGTTATTTTGAGTACAGTTAAATTGGTAATAATATTCTCAGAAGAAACAGTTTACCTGAAGCCCTGAAGCAGTTTAGTGTGACACTCTGTGGTGTGAGCCTCAGGATCAGGTAGAGTTGAGTTGGAATCTCTGCAGTTCTGTGACCTGGGTCAAGTAATTTAAACTCTCTAAGCCTTATTTTCCTTATCTGAAAATGTAAATGCCTGGACACACCTCACGGAGTCATTGCAAGGATTTAATGAGGAGGCTCTTTAGTGTTTTTTAACTGAGGAGTCATGTACTATAATAATATAATCAATTTTGCCACATAAATAAAATATTTTACATACCATACATGAGGTTAGAGCCTAGTCCATTGCACTCAAAGGCCTCTAATGTCAAGTTCTCCCGTCATGCTTTTCTCTTACAACATCAATTTGATAGAGCCCTAATTTTGTGCAAAGATACCTACCAGGCCAGGCGCGGTGGCTCACGCCTGTAATCCCAGCATTTTGGAAGACCAAGGCGGGAGGATTACCTGAGGTCAGGAGTTTGAGACCAGCCTGGTCAACATGGTGAAACTCCGTCTCTACTAAAAAAAAAAAAATACAAAAAATAGCTGGGCATGGTGGTACTTGCCTGTAATCCCAGCTACTCGGGAGGCTGAGGCAGGAGAATCGCTTCAGCCAAGGAGGCAGAGGTTGTAGTGAGCCGAGATCATGCCACTGCACTCCGACCTGAGCAACAAGAGCAAAACTCTGTCTCCAAAAAAAAAAGATACCTTCCAAACACTATAGGAGTCATTGCCAGTCTGTGCTAATTGTGTGTATGGGACCGTGAACAATGGACAAAGTTGCAAGTACAGCTCTTGCAGTTGTTATTAAGTTCTGTGTTGCTTCAGGAATATTTAAAATATTAGGAAGGTCTCAGAGTTTATATGTTTCTCAAATTTATACTTATCAATGCATATTATTGGAATAACCAACTTAATACTTGAGCTTACTCTCCCTATAAATGGAGCACTGCTAATTTTTACATTAAATTTATTATTAATAAAATATTATTGTACATGAATTTTTGCTGACAAAAAATTTGGAATGTTATTTGTTGAGAGATGGGTATTGACGAATCCTCCCGTCTCGTCTAATATACTATATATAAATTGAATATATATATTAATTTATATTATATAATAATATTATAATATATAAATATATCTAACTATATATAGATATGATATATATAGTATATAGCCCTAATATATACTAGTAGTTGATATTTAATATATATATATATAGTAGTAAAGCCATATTTGTATTTGGTATATTTGTATTTACTGATGACAGTTAACTATAGGTAAATATGGTTGATTTTCTGAATTGTTGTATTACCTGTAAGTATTGAAGATATTTAGATACAGCTTGGGAACAGCCATAACTCAGTTTTCCACTGCAGAAATTAGCTGTGTATTAAAAGCATAATTTAAACCCCTTGCTCACCTTGAGTTACATAACGAAGGCAGGTGGTTTTGGAGTTTATGTGTTGGAATAAAAGGAAGCTGGTGTTACATCCCCATTTTCTAAAAAAGGAAATTGAGGTGCAGAGATAATGTCTTGGCTAAGATTATTCAGTTAGATGATTCAGTGAGAATCAGCTCTAAGCCTACCACTGAAAATTAAATTGTTATCAAAGTAGATAATATGGCTTACTAAGTTGATTTAGATCTCCTTTTTCTGTTTGTTTGTTTGTTTGTTTGTTTTTTCCTCTAGAATGTCAAAATTCTGAAAACTGTTTTTTGGTGTCAGGGGAAGAGGATATTGGTACTGCGCATAAACAGTTTTTTAAAAAACTTTCTAGTGTCACCCACCTGTACAGGTTATTTTGCTGACAGTTAAAGCAGCATTACAATTCTCAAAAGGAATGAACAGTTTACCCAGAGGCAGTAACAGGACAAGAACATGGAGGTCAGGCTCAGGTAGAGCTGAGTTGGAATTTCTGCAAGTGTGTGGCCTGTGACCCATTAACCTCTCAACCTCATTTTCTCACCTGTAAAATGGAGATGACTATACATACTTCGCAGGGTCATTGAGGCTTAAATGGAAAAATATATGGAAAGTACTTAATACTAGGTCTGACACAGAATAAACCCAGTACTGAAGTAGCTAGACTCTGGAAAGCCTGCCTTCAGTTAATACCTGGGTGACCTTGGGCAAGTCACTTAACTGGTCTCATTCTGTTTCCACATCATTAAAATAGAGACAATAATAGTACCTAACTTACAGCTTTCTCAGAGAATCAGATGAGATCATATAAATGGTTAGCACCTAGCAAATACGATAGGTGTTAGTATTGTTACCGTCTTTTGTTTGTTTTTGAGTCAGAGTCTGGCTCTGTCACCCAGGCTGGAGTGCAGTGGCGGGATCTTGATCTCGGCTCGCTGCAGCCTCTGCCTCCCAGGGCTCACGCCATCTTCTCCCCTTAGCCTTCCAAGTAGCTAGGACCACAGGTGGACACCACCACACCCAACTGATTTTTGTATTTTTGGTAGAGACTGGGTTTTGCCATGTTGCCCAGGCTGGCCTCCAACTCCTGGGCTCAAGCAGTCTGCCCATTTTGGCTCCCAAATTGCTGGGATTACAGGTGGGAGCCACTGCACCTGACCTGTTACTATTCTTTAAGGAGATAACATTCCCTAGTTTTTAACATCTATTAAAGATCATACGGGATGCTCATAAAGTCTGGAAACTTAGATAATGTGACTTATTAATGTAATATTAATTAAGACTTTATTATTTATTCATGGGTGTTTTGAAATTTGTGGCATGTTGTATTTTATATCGTGTTTACCAATAATATGGGAATGGTATAGATAATGGCATGGCATATCTATGCCGTGAAATAATATTTTTCTTGCACAATAAGAGAAGAGGGAATAAACCTAACTCTACCTAGAGTTCATTGGAACACGGTCCTCTTGAGATAAGTACTTCAATGACACAAAATCTCACATTTATTGATCTGCCTAAAACCGCTAATTGAAGCTTTGTTCTGAATTTGATTAATATGGCATACAATCATCTAAGATTCCATCTAATGACCTGGTGTTTAGAATGTCACCAAGATGCTTTTAGGTATTAAGCGTTAATTATTTCATTGACTCCTAGAGTTGGGAGATTTATTGGCTTGCCCCCTGTCTGATATGTGAGTTCCCTTTCTGTTTCCCTAGGGAGAAGTAATCTGGCCTGTGCTTGACAAGCTCTTGTTTGTCAATTGTTGAAGAGGCAGTTGTTTTGGAACAGTTCGCTTACACAATTCTTCCTCACGTCGTGCTGAGATCTGCTCCTCTGTAATCTTACCTATTAATCCTAAAGACCTTAAAAACAAGGTTTCCTCATCCACTTGATAATCTTTTAAATATTTGAAGATGAGTTCATATACTTTCAAAATCTCTTCTTCTACTGGTTAAATAGCTCTGGTTTCTTCAGCTGTTCCTTGTATGTTGTGGTTTCAAGTCCCTCCAGCATTCAGAACATCACTCTCCTCTGTGTATATTCCAGTTAAGGTCAATGTTCTTCTTAAACTGTGGCCCCCCAGATCTGGGTCCAATAATGGTCAGCGTTTGGTCTGATTTATGCTAGCTGTTGTGAGACCTCTGGGACCATCACTCCCCTTGTCCTAGATGCTGTGTTTTCATTGATAAGCATAAGGTCACACCAGCCATCCTCAGCGTTGCCTTCACAGTGTGCACTCTCTGAGCTTCCTGTCTGTTAGAACTCCTGAGTCTTTTTTAACATATGCTGTTGCCGCTCTGCCACATCGGTACCATTCTTGTCATGTTCATATATGCTTTGCCTCCTTCCAAAAAAAATTAAAATGTGTATCCTTTAATGAATACTTCTAGCTTTATAGTTTCTTCAGATTTAATCAGCTGATCATCTTGATCCTAATGCAAGTACTTGATGAAAAATGTCTATAGTAGGGTAAAGGGCAGAACCCATTGATTTCTACCCACAGACAACTCCTTCCACATAACATTGTTTAGTCCCTTTGGTTGTAATCATTTAAACAGCTGTAGGTTCGCTTAACTATACTCTTGCCCTGCCCATATTTCTCTGTCTTGTTCACAAATATTGATTGCTTTGCTGACATTCATGAATGTTTCAGAGGGCTCCCAAGTTAGCTAGGGAAATTAAAGACAGTCTTTAAAAATTTTCCCTAACCTTCCTATGGAACCGAGAACTCTTAATACTAGGAACTGGAAAAGGAAAGAGAATCTGACTTACTGGCTTTTTTGTATGCAAAGAAGGAAGCGACACTCACTTGGAATCTCCTGTTTTCTGATCCCTGGTCCCAAAGCAGGTTTCTGATCCAGTGCATTGTTCTTCCTCTGGATAAATGTACCTGGTAGTAGAGGTGGTAAAGATTCCCCTATCTTGGGCTTAGTCGTCTTAGATGCTCTGATCCTCCATCCATTTTAGCTTATCTTCCCCAAGGCAGATATTTCTTTGCTTCTGAGACTCACCCAAAAGACTTGGAATCTTTTAAAAGTGTTGTTAAATTGCTACGTATTGCTAAGGGAAATACAATTTAGTAATATTTTTTAAAAGTTTATGGCCTGGTCTTAAATCATGAATGCATGATTATCTTTTCATTCTTGCTCACCACAAGAATTCTGAGTTAGAACACATTTTTTGTAATGTCTACTTCTTCTTCCTAAGCAAGCTGATTGGAAGCAACATTCTTTAGGGAATTCCTCATGTACTGATAACTTCTCTACTTTCCTCCCCTGCCAGGGTTAGATCATCACAGAATTAGATTTACTCAGATGCATGCATACACACATGCATACACCCCTCTTAAACAATTAGTCTGTGTCTTTTTCATTCCCCTGATCTGACAGTCTGATTTTCCTATCAGGAAAGGAAATGATATTAGCTTGGTGTGGCTTGTTTTTGTGAATATATGTGAATTCAGAGAATGCATTGGCCATCTTTTTAGGTCACTAACAACACGTCTCTGTCTCATATTTGATTCTGTTACGTTGCTGAGATCAACATCACTTACGTCACTTGTTGATGTCTGGTTTTTGGAATCTGTCACCCTCTCACTGATGAGCATCAAGACTCCTGTTATCCTCAGCAAACTAATGCAGGAACAGAAAACCAAACACTGCATGTTCTCACTTAGAAGTGGGAGCTGAATGATGAGAACACATGAGAACACATGGACACATGGTGGGAGAGAACAACACACACCCGAGCCTGTGGTGGTGAAGGTGGGAGGGAGAGCATCAGTATGAATAGCTAATGGATACTGGGCTTAATACCTAGGTGATGGGATGATCTGTGCAGCAAACCACCATGGCACACGTTTACCTATGTAACAAACCTGCACATTCTGCACATGTACCCCAGAACTTAAAGTTGAAAAAAATAAATAAATAAATTCTGGTAAATGTAAAAATTAAACACTGCATTTGCCCATTTCCAGTATCAGCTCCATGTTTCACTGTTCCTTAAAGATTATTGATCTCAGCTACACCAGGACACTGGCCTGCTTGTAGAGATGCTTCTGTCTTCTGGGTTGTACAGAGTTCCGTCTTATCTTGTGTTTTTTCTTTCAGGTGCGAAACTTGTTGTGGCTAGGGAGGATAGAAACAGTACTGGAATTAAGTAGCTCTGCTTTCTCTGTCATTATTTTCAGCTTGGCACTTTCAACACATAGAGCAGTGTCTGACACATAGCAGGTGCTTAATAAATGTGGAATGACTGAGTGAATTCTTCACAAGCAGCGGCCTTATCCTTGCTCTGTTCTTTTTATATTCAAAACCTTGTTATTGAAAAGGGGTTGGAGGGTCTGCCCCTTTGGTTTTGCTCAGGAGTTTGTCATAGATGTGGAATCTCAGGCCCCACCTACTGAATCATCTGCCTTTTAACAAGGTCCCAAAATGATTGACATGCACATTGAATTTTGAGTAGCACTGCTGTAAAGCGTAACTTCAGTCTAAAACAAAACTTTAAGAACCTTTCCTGTCAGAACAGTGATTGGCCCCACACAATTCATTAGGCTTCATATTCCTTCTTTCATCATTACTGGTTGTGTATTCTGCTTGCCATCTCTAGGAGAGTTCCCTATGTTGCCAATTTCATTTGGATACTTTCCCATTGCTTCATAATCAGGATTATTCAAGATTGTAATTTCAGCTTTATATTTTTAGAAAGCCTTTCGTTTATATTAAATTCTCTTTTAGCAATTTTGGCTATAGGCTCTTTTTTTAATCTTTAGAAATCTGATTTTAAAATTCTTGATATACTGTTTTACATTCTTCTCCTTCCTAGCTCTCATGAGCTTTGACATAATATCACTTTTCCTCTAAATATTCATTTCATTAGAATTTGATTGAGAATTAAATTAGGTGTTCAGAGAGAAGGCCACTTAGGATTCTTTCAGATTCTTTGCTTATAGCAGACGAGCCTTCTAGCAGAAACCCAGACAGTTGACATTCTTTACTCTTACTCTGACTAGCTTCTGTAATCAAGTAGCACATATTTATAGTTAAAGAATAACAGGGTCTATACTGCTTTCTAAGGGAACTTGTTCGTTAGGACTGTCCAATTCATTCCTTAATGATTTTGCTAAACTGTTTTAACTATACACACAGATGTATACATATACAGCAGAGTAGATTCTATCAGATAACTGCACGCGAGGGAATCCTGGTTGTAGGACTTGGGTTAAGGTCCCACTTCTCACCTGTGGCAGAGTAAGTCACTGTAGGCACAGTCCCTGGGAGAAGTTAACAGCAGTTCATAGAGTCAGCTTATTACATTCTAATCCTTTTTAGCTAAAAGTAACATCAGAGCATCTTGACTGTCAGGTGGATTCATGGCATTTTTGTAGATCTGCGACATAGTTGAAGGAAGAAAGCAATTGGGAAGGGAATTACCGTGTTGAAGACCTACTGTGTCAAAAGCTTTGCAAACAAGTTTTAAAAAGATAAAAATTAACTTTGAAGTAGGAAGAAACATGTTACTATAGACCGTATAAATTCTTTTTTTCCAGTAAATTGTAGAAAACCAACATTTACATTTGGTTCATCTTTTTTTTTAATTTTTATTTTATAGTTATACTTACTGGTGGACACCAGAGGTGATAAAACATTTACCATTACCCTATGATGAAGGTAGGTAACTGTTTGTGTTTTAGTTTTTACAGTAACATATTTTGGAATTATACCTTAATGAACTTGAAGCACTAAATCCTTTGCACATAGTATTTTATTAGAAACAAGTGAATGGCTATTCAGTATTATGTTGCTGCTTTAATAGATAGGATATTATAACACCTCTTAGCTTCTTAAAGGGCAGGAATTATATTATACTTCTTTTTATCTATGTAGGCCAATACCTTGTATTGTGTCTTACTATTATGTATGTCTCTCATATTTAGTCAATAAAATATATCAGCTCATAACTTTAAACTAGTACAGCTTATATTTCTGCATATTTTGGGGGAATGCGGAGGAAGTGAGGACCCATTCGCAAAGAGAACTTAAAACTTTTTTCCTGTGCTAAGCAGTGAAAAAAGGTACAGATGCGTGTATAAAAGTACATTTTAGTCACATTTAAATTAAATTTCATTAATTTGTCAGAGGGGCAGGAAACTTTCTATGTTAAAGGAATACCCTCAAGTGTATAATACATTAGAATGTTGTTGCCAAATTTAAATAATTGCCCAATTTTAAATAAAGCTTAATTCTGGCCCTGTTACTAACTCCCCTGACCTTGAGCAAGCTCATTTTCCATTTGGTAAAGGGTTCCTAGCAAGATCTCCTGCGAATCTGGAACGCTCCAGTTGAGAACTCCATCTAGTCATGGTTCAGCATCCCAACTTTGGGTGGGGAAGGCCATAAAGTAAGATTACAAAGTATTTTTGGTTTTTATTAAGTTATAAATTCATTTTGGAAGGTATTTGTAACTTGAAATTCTGGGCAAAATCATTACTCATATTGCTAAGAAGGTTTAGTTGTTCTGGGAGAATGGAAAGGGTTTTAACTATCTAACACTGGCTATTAACAGAATTTGAAATATAAAGGGAAACTTAGGGAAAAGCTGTACAATTTTTAGCTAAAACATAAAGGGCATTTATTTAAGAGCAAAAAGGAGTTTAAAGAGCCTCCTCTAAATAACTCCCTGCTCCAACTGGACTTCCTGAGGCCCTCCTGGCTCCTTAGAGCTTGTTGAACTCAGCTTTGCATTGTATTTTCTGTGTCTATCTCATCTTCTTTCTAACTGTGTAAGTGTTGGAGGCAGGAGCTTACCCTTGGTCAAGGCTGTGTCCCCCACAGAACTTAACCACAGTGCTGTCTGTGAACACAGTTGATATTATGGAAATGTTTACTTGATGTAATCTCAGACTTTTAGAGTAACATGCACTATCTCTCTTAGTTATCTGTGCTGTGAACCTAAAGAAGTTGATAGTGAAGAAATTCCACAAATATGAAGAAGAGATTGATATCCACAATGAGTTCTTTCGGCCATATGAGTTGAGCAGCTTTGATGATACCTTTTGCTTGGCTATGACAAGCTCAGCACGGTATGTTGTGCTCTGATACCATAAGTATTTGAGAACTGTAATTTTCCTAGTTTGTATATATATGTGTGTCTTTACCAGAAATCCATTCTGTAGGCCTTCTGTCAGGTGGGTAGTCAGCCTTTGTTTGAATACCTCCTGTGATGGGGAGCCCAGTACTTCAAGAGGCATCCCCTTCTATTTTTCTATGGACAGTTGGAGTTGATTTCTCCCCTTTGATAGTTTGAAATCTGCCTCCTATTGGTCCTAGTTTGCCATTTGGAATAAACTCAGTTTTTTCATTGAACACAGAAATTGAGAGTTGACGTAAATTAGTGGGAAAAGCATCATCTTTGGTACTAGAAAGGCTAGGATGTGAATCTTGGTGCAGCCACTTCCTGTGAGACCTTGGGAAAATTATCCAACTTACCTGAGCATTATTTTCTTAATCTGTCTTCCTCTGTCTCCCTTTGTCCTGCACACACATTCACCTTTGTAGTGCCTGGTACAGGCAGGTGATTAATAAATAGTAGCTATTGTTATTACTGTTTTTATTAGTCACAGGACAAATCTAGTTCCTCTTTTGCCTCAAGATATTTGAGGAAGCCATATTCATTTTTTTTTCAGGGTAAATATCCTTCATTTTTTCTTCCGTAACTTATATGGGATGGTTTCCATTCTCTCTCCATACTAGTCTCTCACCTTCAGACACATTTCATTTTCTGTATCTCTTTTAGAATTTGATGTAACCCTTTAGGAAAAATGCTGGGACCAGAATAAGAAAATTGAGCAAAGAAAATTACTTATTATATTTTATACTAAAATTTAATTTTTTATATTTTACGTTTTCTTCAGATGTGGTATTTATATGCTTATACTTTATGTGGTGCATGTGGAAACGTATTCTGTGGTTTTGTTTCCTAGAAATCACTCTACATTTTGCTTCAGTTTCAGGTAGTGAGGAACAGTTTGAAATTCTTACTTGCTTGATTTTTCGATTAAACGTGTTAGGGTTTAGCGGTTTTGACCATAAGACCTTTGTCATTTCTAGGAGTTTTCAACTCAGCAAAAGATAAGTGACATTATGTATATGTGTTTATATACATATAAACCCTCACTTCACATCTTTGATAACTTCTTGGAAACTGACTTTAAATGAAATGATGTTGAAAAAAAACGACATTATTTAAGGACCTGCTGTACATTGTTTCACTTGAAGTCACAGTTTCCATGAACCTATCAATGACATTAAGTGAGGACTTACTGTAGTTAATTGTGTTTGTGGTAGCTACTTTCTATAAAGTCACTGCAAACACTGAATTAGTAAATACTGAACCATTGCTTCTAAGGGAAATACAGGATTAGGTTCCTAAGAGCCTCTGGTCACATCATATTTGTCAGCCAATCAATGCATAACCTAGTTTTGTGTGTGTTTTTGTTTAAAGATAGAAACGTAGTTAATATGCAATCAGTCCCTGCCTTACAATGATTCAACTTACAATTTTTCAGCTTTATGATGGTGCAAAAGTCACATGCATTAGGTAGAAACTGTACTTCAAATTTTGAATTTTGATTCAAAATTCTTTATAATAACTTTACTATAAAACAGGCTTTGTGTTAGATGACTTTGCACAACCATAAGCTAATGTAAATGTTCTGAGCACTTTTAAGGTAGGCTACACAAAGCTATTACATACAGTAGGTTAGGTGTACTAAATACATATTCAAGTTACTATGGGTTTGTCAGGATGTAACCCCCATTCAAAATTGGGGAGCATCTGTATATTGTTGATTATTAACATAGCACGGCCAACAGCACTATAGCTCATGCCTGAATGAAGCTTATTCAACAACACACATGTTTTCTCTGTCAGGTGCATCAAAGCTTTCTTGTGCTTAGAACCACTAAACAGCTTCAGCACTATATGTGGGGACCATCTTAAATAGCAAGATCACCAAAAAAGGCACCAAACATGTGAAAAACATGGTATTAAATAGACTGTGAAAAAGACATTTATTTATGATACGAGAGCAGAAATAAAGAAGCAGAGTACCCCTTGTTCAGCCTCAGCTGAGAACATAAGCATTGGGGGATTCAAAGTTTTCACCATTCTGTACATGCACATGTCTGCAGTGACTGTGAAAGTACCATGAGGACTGATTTGGGGGTTACAAATACATGTTAGTGAGTAAGCAATCTCACAAACATGGAATCTGCAAATGAAAAGGATCAATTGTGTATGTTCAAAAAGAAATTAAGCCAGTTACATCTTTGAAACGTGTTCAAAATGTTACAATAGCTATTTTAGGCCAGGTTCAAGATTGCTTTCTTTTCCTTCAAATAATGTGATATTCAGCCACACACTTGGAGCAGTGTCCTTGCCAGAAGCCAGGAGTCTCATCTAGCATAAATCCTGGAACTGTTGCCTTTTTGGCATCTACTGTGGAATCTGGTCTGGCTTCGGCAGTAATGGTGAGGTGGCCCTTGCATAATGTGGAAGCTTTAGCTTACCTCAGTAAGTGGTAAATTAAAAGAGTTTCTATTTAAAGTGTTCTGGCAGTGTTTTAATGAATTAACTTCAGCCTAATGAGGTAGATGTTGATATTTCAATTCATACCACTGTGTTTTTGATCATTATGTCTACCTCCTTAGGTGGTATAGCTTAAAAATGTTATCTGAACAGCTTAGTGTTTTGTCATTGGCCTTTAGGAATTTAAATTTTACCTGAGAACTAATCATGATACATAACCAGATTGACCAGATAGTATACATCTTAGCAGAAGTTCAGATGTCAACACTGTTATGGTAGATGATATTTAAATTCAAAACTACGGGGCCTTGTGATCATAGAGAATTCACAATTAAGACTGATAACATTGAAATTACCTAGTGCAGTTAGTTCATGGTTTTATGTCCCTGAGCGGTTGGCTCAGAATATATAATATGTAACTCCTAGAATTAAGAAGGCATATTATAAGAATGTGAACTGAGATGGAAGCCAATATCATCTGGATGGACAGTAATTCATATGTAATTGTGTTTTCACCTTTCTTTAGTGACTTTATGCCTAAGACTGTTGGAATTGATCCAAGTCCATTTACTGTGCGTAAACCAGATGAAACTGGAAAATCAGTATTGGGGTAAGATTTGTGTATAGAATGAAACTTTAAAGATTTGTGTAAAAGAAAAGTACTTGCAGTATGATTTCCACCAAAAACTAATAACTTCAGGTCATATATAGTTTATTAATAGCACTGGGATCGCTAAGGTGCTCAATACTGAAGGAATTTATGGGAGTTTCAGTGATCAGTGCATTTTATTGTTTAAATTGGGAATATAACAGATGGCATAAAGGCAGGTGACAGATAATATGTCTTATAAATAACTCAGCATTCTCTGTTTCCCAACATGAAATAGTTAAGTAAAACTTTATATTTATTGTATTTATTTTGTTGGCATCCACAGTAACATAAAAGCAAATATACCCTGATACAGAACTTAATAGATTTTTCTGTGTATTACTATAACATTATTTTGGGGGAGACGATTATTTTATTCAGTCCAGTAAAGAAGACATACTGTGCTTGCATCTTCATGCTTAAGAGACTGGAGTGAAATGTGTTGTTTCCTGGCATGAGAGCCTCTTTCCCCTTCACTGACCTGCCTAGTCTCAGTGACAGATTTCTTCTAGACACTGGCCACATACCCCATTCAGGCTGCAGATGCAGAATCCTAATTGTATGGGATCTTAATTGTATTCTAGCTATGTGTGATTTATCCATTGGGACATATATTGATATTTTCCAGAGACACTATTTCTGTGACTTTTATATGTAGCCTTTAAATAGCTCATGTTAAGTCCTGATCAGATACTATGAGGAATTTGAAAGAAGGAAGGTCTTCAGGAGTTTGGAATTCAGGGAATTCCCGGGACAAATGAGTAAACGACCAGCTGTGTTAGTGTGTAGCACAGAAACGTTACCAACTTGAATTTTTACTTGCAAAAGGTCAGAGTCTGCTTGTTTTCTGCAGTATCTAACCCATGGTCACATAAAACTGCATTTTCCTTTCCTAGAACATTTCAAAATATTATGGCATTTTTAGCTCCTTATAGAGAATTTTTTAAAGAGTGAAATATTAAACATTTTCATAAAGCAAAAGTATTACTATAAATTGTCTTCTGAATTTAAAAAACAGAATTCTTACTACTCTTCAAATTTGGCACTAAAATGAAAGCAAATACTTTTATAAGTGTAGGGTTTTCCCCCTTCTATTCCCTACTATTAAAGGGAATGTTCAGCAAATACACTTGTTTACTAATAACACAATAAAATTTAAAATGTTATTTATGTCCATCAGTTGTTCATTATTTGGATACACTATGATTGATAAAAAATTATAGGAGGGAGGGAAATATACATGGATTTGGCTACCCACTTTTTCTTGGAGCTTTTATGAGTTATAGCTAATTTTAATAATATCCCAAACACACAGTCTTCTATAATTGTACCATAAGTTTTGAGAATAATGATATCAGTTACCAAAGGAAGGCAAGGTAACCAAGTGGTGAGAAGATTTTTTTCACACTCTACAAGTAATTTTCATTTATCTTTTGATTTTATAACAGGGCTTATATTCATATAAGGTCAGTACATGGACATGGAGAAATATGAACCTTTTCCCTGTTGCACAACCTGAATCCAGAAACTAGTGTCGCAGTCATTTTCTTATGCTTCACTAGGCCTAAGTCTTTGGGACAGAGTGATAGACAGTAGGTGTTGAGGGTTAGTTTAAAGATGCTTCACATCCATATTATTCTTTCAAAAGAAACAAAAGCAATAGAGAAGAAGCTGTATTACAGCGGAAAACGGCAGCCAGCGCCCCGCCACCCCCCAGCGAGGAGGCTGTGTCCAGCAGCTCTGAGGATGACTCTGGGACTGATCGGGAAGAGGAGGGCTCTGTGTCTCAGCGCTCCACTCCCGTGAAGATGACCGATGCAGGAGACAGTGCCAAAGTGACCGAGGTGCGGGGGAGGGAAGCTTGTGGGATCCAGCCTGAGGCCCTGGAAAATGATCTTTACAACTCCGCTTTCAGTTAAACGGCTGAGAGCAAGAAAATGTCACATTATCTCACTGTTGTGTTTGAGGCACTGCATAAGATGAATACATTTAGCATAGGCATGATTTTATTTCATTTCAAAATAAAATTGGTATTTTTGCTTGCATGTGTAATGGTGAATTTCTTATCCTTTCAGAATTTTCAAGTGAATACTGGCCCTCTTTGATCAGCCCATACACTTGAGGTCCATTTATTCTCTTACTGGGCACATTGCTGGATCACAGGATTTAGACATACCTTCACAATCTTTGAATGGCCCCAATGGGAAATTCATCCTGTTCAATTCAATATTACTGATAGATTGGGGGAAACAAATAGAAATAAGCAACAAAGGACCAACTCTAGCTTTGGAGAAATTTGATTTCTAGAAATATCCAAAACTAATTTAGAAATAGATAAGGCAGATAAAAACGTGTTAATACAAGAGCTGAATCCATATTCCAGGAGTTGGCAAACTATGATGTATTGGCCAAATCCAGCCTGATGCCTTTTTTGGTAAATAAAATTACACTGGAATCCAGCCATGCCTGTTTGTTTACTTATTGTATGTGACTACTTTTGCACTATAACAGCAGAACTGAGTATTTGCAACAGAGACAGCATAACGCAAAAAAGTTTAAAATATTTGCTATCTGGCCTTTTACAGGATTAGGTTGCCAACTCCTGCATTATACAAAAACAGCTAGTAATTATTTAACAGCTTTTTTAAATCCTAGAACTATTTTTAGCAGAAATGGAAATCAAATTTTTTAAAACCATTAACTAAGAAGTTTAATGAACAGGTTAAAGAAACATTGTGATTGCTTTTGTGGAAAAATTCACAGTTTCATTTTCTTTTGGAAATTGTTGATATGCTAGATGTCTAAAATTCTTCCTGGTTCTTCTTTTTTTTTTTTTAAACCCCAGAATGTGGTCCAACCCATGAAGGAGCTATATGGAATTAACCTCTCGGACGGCCTCTCAGAAGAAGATTTCTCCATTTATTCAAGGTGAGACATTTTCATGTAGAGATTAAAGAAAAATGCATATTTATAATTACAGTAATTTCTAACTACTATAACTTTTTTTTTAATTAGGAGACAGAGTCTCGCTCTGTCACCCGGGCTGGAGTGCAGTGGTATGATCTCTGCTCCCGAGTAGCTGGGATTACAGATGCATGCCGCTATGCCCAGCTAATGTTTTGTATTTTAGTAGAGACAGGGTTTCACTGTATTGCACAAGCTAGCCTCAAACTCCTGAGCTCAGGCAGTCCGCCCGCCTCAGCCTCCCAAAGTGCTGAGATTACAGGCATGAGCCATTGCGCCCAGCCTAGTATAACTTCTAAGAAATGAAAATAGTCAACAATACAGAAGAAAATGAATTCCACTTAAAATGCAGTTTCAGCATTGAGGCGGTCAAATTGTGAAACTTTGATTTATATATGGGGTTAAAGTGCTAAATGCCTGAGACTGTGCCCCTCAATGATAAAAATTTATGATGCGTGCAGGTATCTGCACTGCTTATATGTAAACTACAAACCAAAGTACCAGTACATTCCTGCATTTCTAAATCCTCAAGATCAAAGTCCCTTCTCGCAAAATAAATCGGAGCTGTTAACAAATGAGGAACTTGCATCACTTTAGGTCCTAGATGCTGGTGGGAGTGGTGACTGAGGAGGAAAAAGAAAACAGTAATAATAAGGTGCTAATTCACAATGTTATAGGCCTTTATTAGGAAAATCTAGTTGAAAGGAGGGGATACCCATAAGGCATTCTCTGAAATCGTGTGCATATTTTCGTGTGTATGTGTGTCCTTTTGAGAGGATAGCAGATTCTCAAAAGAATCCTTCACTCAGAAATCCCCATGAGCCTGATGAGAACATTGCAAACACCTCCTCAGCTTAATACATGGATTTAGAAGACTTGGTTATTGCATATGAATACAGTTCCACTTATACAAATTTGTAAATGTGTGTTTAAAATGTAAATTGTATAATATAAAATGAGCACTGACCTTCAGTTATTTTTAAATGAGGGCATTTCATTTACAGAATCCATTGAATTAGATATTGTCAGCTTTTCGTTTCAATTAATAAAAACTACTCTATAATATATAAAATATAAAATGCACAGCATTTTCTGACTGCCAAAGCAGCTCCTGTAACTTGCACTCTTTTGAATATGCGTCATTGACTAGAAGCCAATTTAGTCATCAGAGCACAGCCACTCCCTCCTCACTCTGACACACAAACACACAGTACTTATTCATCATGGCTGTCAGAACTCTGTAGCCAGACTCTGCGGTCGTTGAAGTGGGCCTTTACAAACGTTGTCTGAAGAATGAATTATCTATCTGAAGTTAGTGACTGAGTAATACGACTTTGTTTATTGCAGAGGGCATGAGTGTATATGCCAAGGATTGAAGGGGTTACTTCAGGGGAGGGAGGAACCCATGTCCTAGAATAAAATTCTGTGTTTGATATTCTGAAGATAATAACCTCCTTTCATTATATAACAGTTTACACTCTTTTGTTTGTTCTTCAGACAATTCTGTAGTAGATTAAAAAGATATTATCCCCTTTTATAGGCTAACAGCGCAGCAAGCAGAGCCATTTAGTGCCTTATCCGGGAGTCATAGCCTGTGTTTCTGGGTACCATGGGATTTTAGGCTGTTCCCTCCTTTTTGTTCTCTTGATCATAATCAGCTGCCTCTGCTTATGATGCAGACCTTGGGGAAAGGGGAGAAACAGGGGACTGACCAATTCTTTCCCTGTGAGTACCCCTTCCTGTGGGCACACTCCCCTTACTGGGCTTCTCCCTCCCTGCCTTGCCTGCCCTGGAACATCTCCCCTCTCCATCTGCCATGGGCATTGCAGTAGGCAGAGGAATCCTCCCTCCATCAGTATCTGTGGGGTAACTGTGCCAGAGGGTGACCAAGGGATTTTCAGGGACTGATTGGCACCCACTTTTGACTCAGCTAGGCTCTGGAGCTTTCTTAGTGCCTCCTCTGATTCCAAGGGGAGAGTTTCAGGGCAGGGCTAGAGTCCAGGTAGTTCTGCACTGAATTGGCAGGTGCCCCTGCCACCCCATTCTGCAGTTAGTTGGCTGGCTATGTTTGTGCACGTAGTAGACAGCGACCTAGCCTGGCTTGCATGTAACAGCTCCCACCTGGCCTACCACAGAACACTGTGGAGAAGGGAAACCACACAGCTAGAAGTGGTTTCTGCAGCCTGTCTTCCAGCTTCCCATTCTTCTGCCTGTTTTTCCTACATTAGGCCTTGCCCACCTTTGGACTCCTAAGGATTTCTCGGTTTTGTAGTTTTATTGTAATTGCTGAGCCCCGCTGTCTATGTCTTCCTTTTCCCTCACCTTTTCTGGTGTCTTTGGTTTGCTATTTGACCAGACCTGAAAGCTCTCTACTTACTTCCTCAAAGCTTCATACACTTACCAGTTTTTAGAAAACTCTGGCAGTGATTGTACACCTGATTTGGGAAGTTTGAAGTTCTGTGCAAGTAATCAGTACTATGTGGCATTCTTCCCAAAAAATGGATCAACGTTTTTTTACTTGCTGAAGATAAAAGTCGGATAAAAGTAAGCTGTTTGAAAGTTTTTCAGTAGCACTGTAATGATACAATAATTGGTAGTTTCTGTAACACTTTCTTGACCTTTTAAAAGCTAATGAGAAACAAATGGTAAACTTTTCGTAGTCTTCAAAGAAAATATTTTAAATAGTTAAAAAAATGGAAAGGAATTCCATGTCACTTGTCTCACTGCCAGCACCATCCTGTGTGCTTCCCCATGCTTCCTGCATGTCACGCATTAGATACGTGTCACCCTTAGATGTGTGAGGCTCTGCGAGATCATCTTCCTGGCTTCAGGAACATTTCTGTTCAAGTTCTGCACCATGTTTAAATTAATAGAAGTTCAATGGCATCCACATTTGATTTCATTATTTTATCCATGGTTATGACTTACATTTTAAGTAGAATCCCTCTTCCTACTTTTAACAAGCCCACTTTAAAGTAGGGCAAAGTCTTATGTTACATAGAGTACTCTTAGGTGCTTTTCTGAAATAAGCATACTACTGTCATTTGAAAGCTGACACCATTTTGTGTGATCTACTGAATTAATTGCAAGTACTCCCTTCTTTAGCTTACTCTTATCCATTGTAATTTGTAGATTTGTTCAGCTGGGGCAGAGTCAACATAAACAAGACAAGAATAGCCAGCAGCCCTGTTCCAGGTGCTCAGATGGAGTTATAAAACTGTAAGTACTAGATTAGATCTTTAAAGAAATCTTTGTATTCACACCACTCATAGGGCTTTCTTTAAAGACTTTTTAAGAAAAAGATTCACTCTTGTCACCAAATTAGCATAAGCACCAAAGTATCTCCTTGTGGTACCTTACTCGAGGAAAACTGGGTCTCTGAGGGATAGGGAAGAGGTTGGCAGCCCTAATGGTCCTGAAATGCATCTTTGGAGGTGGGTTTGGCATTGGTGGAGGTTTCCCACCATGAACTCTGCCCTCCACTGGGTAGAAGTGGGATGGTGAAACAGGTCTGATCCTGGAGACATGCTCAAGTTTAATACAAGACCTTTGATGATATGGATGGATTTGTCTCTTCTAGCTATATATCCCCATCAGTTCTAATAACTTGCTGTAAGTTAAACAGTTGTTTTGTTAAATAAACAAAACAGTTTTATCTTAAAGAAACAGAACTGTGTTCAAATCATACTACTTCCCAGTTTTTTACCTTGAGCAAATAACTGCTATGTGGTTCAGTTTCCTCATCTGCAAAAGGGAATAATAGCACCTACTTTGTAAGACGGTGATGAGACTCAAATGAAATAATGCACACAAAGTGCTTAGAGTAGTGTCTAGAATATGTTCTCAAATAGTTGTGATCACTGTCATCATCCTCTTCAAAGTCATCGTTACTGACTGCTTGTTGGGACCTAACAAAGGAAAGCGTTGTGACCAGGAGAGGCCCCTCTGATGCCATATGCTCAGTTGAGTTGCTTCCATAAAATGGGTCATGGTGGGCGGGGCATGGTAGCTCACGCCTGTAATCCCAGCAATTTGGGAAGTTGAGGCGGGTGGATCACCTTAGGTCAGGTGTTCGAGACCAGCCTGGCCAACATCATGAAACCCTGTCGCCACTTAAAATACAAAAATTATCCAGGCATGGTGGTGCGTGCCTGTAATTCCAGCTACTTGGGAGGCAGAGACAGGAGAATTGCTTGAACTCGGGAGGCAGAGGTTGCAGTGAGCCGAGATTACGCCACTGCACTCCAGCTTGGGTGACAGAGCAAGACTCCATCTCCAAAAAAAAATTCACTGTGGAAATTCAGTGAGGTAGTATATGTGAGGCATCTAGAGCAGTGTCTGGCATACACTTGACATTTAATAAATGTTCTCTTCCTTTTTCTTAAATCAGTTTGATCAGTTTGATCAATTAATTGTTTACTTGAATAGGTGTTGATTGCCTAACTTCTCTGTATCTCGCATCTGCGGGTTCTTAATTGATGGCTCACAGTAATTACTATTAGTAATGGCTCATAGTAATTACTGTTACAGTAATCCAGTAAAAGACTTTTAGAGAGTAGTGGCTGTGGGGATTTTGAGAATGGGATGGATCTGGAAAATAATCTAAGTGGTGAAATGGACAGAACTTAGAATCCTGACTCAGAGAATGGGGAGCAAGAGGGTGTTATTAAGGATGACCCTTAGATTTTTTCGTTTGTGTAACAGTTTTGATTGATTTATTCATTCATTCACCTACTCATTCAACACATAGGTATTGAGTATGTCTGTGTTAGGACCATTCAAAGCTGCCATTCACTGAGGTCAGGAGCACTGCAAGAGGACTGGTTTGCCTTTAATGTAGCATCAAAGTGGAGACGTTTAGGAGGTAATTGGATCAACCAATCTGGAACTCAGAAGAGAACCTGGGCTGGGGATGTAAATGCTCATGAGTAATAAGGAAAGTCACCAGTTAAGGATGAGACTGCCTAGGAAGCAAGACTACAGTGGGAACATTCTACGGCTGATCTTGGTAGGGATCCGGGTCTAATGTCTGAGACAGAGACATAGAAAAACCTACAAGGGAAACAGAGATGGCTAATCAGAGAAGTGGAAAGAACTCCAGACTGTGTTTTATCACAGCCTTCAAAAACACTGTTTATCCTTCTTTCTCTCCCCAACACTATTTTTTCTTTTTTTCCTCTTTTTTTTTTTGTTTGGTATATAAGCCCCTATTAATTTAGAGACCACTTTGTTTTGTTATTAACTATTTAGCATATGGAACTGTGGGCTCTCAAATGAATTGACATAGATATGGCCAAGGAAGGAAACTTTTTAAATGTGCTAGTAAGAGATTCTATTAACCAAATTGTATTATACAAAGTGATTATTTCATTAAAATAATATGATACAACTTATGAGGAGACGATGAAATGAACATAGCATACAAAATAAAAGCAAAACATTCCCCACTGTTTTCTTCAACATTATTTCTGATTTGATCTGTAATTCATCTTACGGTTACTACTTTCACATTCTTTTTCTTAAAATATTTAGTATTTGCCTTTGAGTCCTAGTATAGATGAAAACCACATGAATCTAGAATTCTTTAACCTTTTCCACTTAATTAGTAAAGAATCTGTCATAAGGGTGTTTTTATACAGCATTTTCAGCAAGATAACAAAGAGCTTGGTAGCTCAGCATTATGTTGTCATGGCAACTGCCCAAGAATGTTTTTGGTGTTTTGCGGGATGTGTGTGTGTGTGTGTGCACGCACATGTGCACAGGGATGAGCTTTCTAGCCAGGTTCTTAAAATGTTGACTATTCATTTTTAGATTTCTAAAGCTATGCCACAACCAAGAGAAATTACATTTATATGGGATTCTTGAAATTCTCCTCTTGCTATGTTTTGTTTTCTAGTATATTTAAGAGTCGTAATAAGTTTAAGTTCATGCACATACGCATCTACCCATCTCTGGATAGTTCATCTTACCAGTTTTTCTTGAAATTGTGAAGAAACCGTTTTTTTCTTTTCTAAATATGAAGTATTTATAACACCAAATGTAAAAAATATTGACAGTAAATAATTGGCAAGAAGCCGGTGGAACAGGGGCTCTTGAAATGAGCATGCAGAAACACAGATGGACAGCTGGACGCTTTCAACCACGGTCTTGCAGGACATTGCTTAGAAGTGGATGTTAAACCCCAAACTGGTCAATGTCTGTACTGTCAGCCCAAACACCCTAAGCTGTAGTTTGTGTGAGTGTGACCCCTCCCTGTGAGTCATAACCCCTCCCTGAGTATAGGGGTGGTGATCAGGGAGAAATGGCATCAGCCAACATTGACTGAACACACTGTGTGATGGGCACTGTTCTGTGTACCATAGCCTGTTCTAAGTTCTCACAATAACCCTATAAAGTAGATCTTATTATCATCTCCATTTTACAAATGGGGAAACTGAGGCACAGAGAAGTTATGTAACTTGCCCAAGATCATACAGCTAGCAAGTAGAGGAACCAGGATTTAAACCTGCACAGGACGGCTCCAGAGCCCATGATCTCCATCACTAAGCTATCAGTGCCTGATAGCTGCTTTCCAATCACTGGGTAGCAATGCTGGATTATTAGCATTAACAGACCTCATTTTGGGCATCTGACATGACCTGGATTTGTAGACACCTCTATATTCAGAAATATTCAGAAATTCTAATATTTCTGCTCTGTTGATCTTGAGTTTTAAAAGATACTTAAGGAGAACATACCTTTATTCTTTCCGCAGTACCTAACATACTGTCCCTAATGTAGACACACTTAAGTTTCCTGGGCAAGCATACTTTGCTTGACTCATTTGGTAACATCACATGGAGGTTGTTTAGCCATCACTGGAACAGTGTTGCTGATATTTAGGGTTGTTATAATCCTACAAGGTTGTATATTTTTAGAGGGCAACTCATCTTTGTGTCTCTAGAACAGTAACTTAAATTGAGTGCTCAGTAAATATTTACTGAAATGCACTGACTCTCACCCCCACTCACACCCATGACCATCAGGGCCTGGCTGAGGCCCCATGAGCATCCCTAGAATGCCCCCTCCATGTCCCACTGGTTTTCAAGGGGGCATCCTTGAACACTTTTTAGTTCTTTCTCTATTGTGTTTCTTCCTTGTAAACCCTTTGCCCCTCCTGTTTCTTTGTTCCCCTGCTGCCTTCTGAGAGAGAAAAAAAAAAAACAAACACACCAAGTTATTAACATTTTTTCCCCTTTAGTCTGCCTCTACTGCACCTGTGACCATGCCAGGTGAGAAGAACTGGAGTGGCAGGACTTGCTGTGCCTGGCGGACAGGTGCTGTGGGGCCAGGCGGTGATTCACTATATTCATGGAAGACCAACATGTTCTCATTTTACACTCCTACCAGTTCTTGAGAGATTTTAACTAAGCAACAAATGCCAATCAGTGGTAGGTTAAAAAGGCATGAACACATATCATTAGTGCTTGCTTTTCTATGGTTCACCTATTCCAGGAATATGTCTCATTTAAAAATCACCTCTAAGAAATAGTTCAAAATATAACACAGAGTTTGTATAAATACTGTGTATTTTAGGATTCTTCCAGCTCAGGATAAACTGACATGTAATGCAGGGTAAACAAGTGTGCTTGACCAGGCATGGTGGTTCATACCTGTAATCCCAGCAGTTTGGGAGGCTGAGGCGGGTAGATCATCTGAGGTTAGAAGTTCGAGACCAGCCTGACCAGTATGGTGAAACCCCATCTCTACTAAAAATACAAAAATTAGCCAGGCATGGTGGCAGGCGCCTATAATCCCAGCTACTCGGGAAGCTGAGGCTGGAGAATTGCTTGAACCCAGGAGGTGGAGGTTCCAGTGAGCCGAGATCATGCCACTGCACTCCAGCCTGGGCTGCAGAGTGAGACTCCATCTCAAATAATAATAATAATAATAACAAGTACGCTTACAGTTTTAGGACCATATGGTTGCATTTATCCCCTAAGAATCTCTCATAAAAAGTGGTACTTATTCAAGACTGGGTTTATGTCCCTTGGTGTAGGCTTCTACCAGGGCAAGTGTTTTATAAATCAGAGCATGCTGTTACACAGAATTAGAACCCTTCTTCACACTGATGAGATGAGCATGACACAACGGCCATGATTAACTCAACTTCATTTATTTTTCATGATGTTAATTTTCAATAACACGTTCTTCACATACAAGTCACACCCCGGACCTCCAACCTCCATTGATTTCATCTGGAACTTTGTAGATACTGCTGTGGTCTCTGTGCAGCAAGCCGAATAAGTATTTCCCCCTTAATGGATAATTCTTGTTATCTTTTCCAAACACCTGGAATACAGTCTTTAAACGTTTAAGGATTAGAGCAGCTCAGAGGCAGTGATCAATGATTAATCAGCTAATTCCCTCCACCGGTGGAGATAATAAGTGATAAGAGCTCCTCAGCCCAAGGAAACTGGAATATGACCTCTCCTCTCACTCCAGAAATTACCAAGATAGGCTTTCTTCCTCTTTCATCCTGACACTTGCTTTCTTTACTCTTTTCCCTTGTGCATCTTTGACTTTTTCCAGATATCTTTTCTATTTCTAATTACCTTTCTCCACTCCCCGTGTATTTTTGCCTTCCTTTTGCTTTTCTTCTTTCTCCCTCACTATCCTTTCTGTATCCCCTCCAGGGTATTTATAGCTCTAAAAAACGTACAGCAATTACTCCCAAACACAAGTTCCTGTCATACATATTCTAGGTCAGTGTTTTTCGGACAATTCTGAAAATTAGTCATGAAATTAATTTAGTAGGCCTGTGCAGTGAAATGAAATAGCACTGAACTGAATACAATATAAAGTATGACCACAAGGCACATATTATGAGTAAGTCTTGTTTCATGAAACTTATGTTTCTGTGCAAAAGTTTAGCATGTGTGTACCAGTTTGCCATGCAACATGTATTTCTTACTGTAGGTGACTTCACAGTTTGGATTTATATGAATGCATCTTTTCTGGAACCACAAGAATTAGAAAACTTAGCTCTGTTCCTGGCATCTAGGCACTTACTGTTTGTTGAATGAGTGAAAGACATGTGAATGACTCCTGTTGGGGATAATTACAGAGAGAAGAGGAGTGAGTGGTTTCTGTCGTACATCCATAGTGGATAAAATAAATGCAGGCCTTGGAAAATAGGCTTCCATTATTTCCATTGAACTGGGAGCTGGGATAAGCATGTGAGGGAAGAAAATAGTAAGAAGTCCCCAGCTGAAAGTCAAAATGAAAAAGCCATCAGACAAATAAAGGACCAACTGAGAAAAGTGAATGCCTCTTCATTTGAATACTATCTACAATAGCATCTGCTATTGTTAAACAAGAAAAATATATTGGAACAAAGTGAATTTGTAAAATTTGGGGGGAGGGCTATCCTGAATGTTTTTAGCACATATGGAATGACAAATGAAATTTAGTTATGGGTGCTCATGTTTCTAACTTAAGGTATCTAAAACGACTGGGTTTTTTTTATTTTTTATTTTTGTTTTTGTTTTGTTTTTTGTGTGTTTTTTGGGTTTTTTTTTTTTTTTTTTTTTTTTTTTAACAATTTAACGTATTGCCCATTTTATTTTGGTGAGTACAAAGCATGCCATGTACGACAGCTTTCATGGGCTCATGTCAGAGCTTAAGTACTCCCTTTGCATGGGGAGGTGGTCCTGTTGCACCACTTTTGGAGACCCATGCATAGTTCAGTGTGTTTAATCCAAGGGACAGGTAGAAACAAGATCAGCAAGAGATACTAAGGGAGAGAGTATTGCCCTTATCCTAAAAGCTGTGTTCTAAACAGGGGAGCGATAGGCTTACATTTGCATTTTAGAAAGGTCACTCTGGAAGTAGTGTGGAGAGTGGATTAGAGGAAGGGCGATAAACCTATCTGTTGGAAACATCAGGACAAGAAAGTGATTGAAGTCTGCTGTTGGCAGTTGAAATAGAGATGGGGTATTCTTTTACAAAGGTGGAATCTGTAAGTCTTCTCAAAAACTTGTTAGTGGATTGGGTTTCAGGAGTATTTGAGAGACCAGGGGTTTTATAGCTTGATTGACTAGCTATAGTGGCAAGTTGCCAGGATAGCAAATATACAACAAGGGCAAGTTTGGGAGCTAAGGTGGTGAGTTTCAGACAATAATGGGAAACCTAAGATATGTTTGAGCCTCAAGAGGTTTTAGATTAGAGAGATTCAATAATTTAGGTTTTTTTCGGCTCTTGATTTAAAAAGCAAGTAAGTTAAATTTCTTTAACGTTCTCTAAACTAAAGGAGCCCAAGTTAAATAGATTATTTAACATTTGTGTTTAAACATTTTCTAAGGATTCATGTCAGATTAAAGGGAAAACATTCTTTACTGACAGAGATGAAGACTTTATGGTTTTTAAATGTATTCTTGTCTCATAAGACACTCTTACCTTTTACATGAGCAAGCAGGTTAATCTGGGGGAGCAGATTTAGATATCTGATGTGGTCATATGAGGGGTATTACTCATTGGTTTTCCTTGCTCTGTGTACCAGAACCACATTTTTTAGTGGTTTAACCTTTCATTATTTTGTTAGTTTACCAAATTATCATCAGTTTTGTGTATGGAAGGTGAGTGGGAGGATTTGGGGCAGATGGAGTGATTATTGAGCCTTGTGCTGTGTCACCGTGGCTTCCTGACAACCATTCCTTTTGTACAACGAAGATGAGTGTCCAGGTACGATGTATTTATAGCCCTTGTCTTCTCTAAGCATATACTAGAAGTCTTTTCAGTTAAGATAAACTTTTGGCTGAAATACAAGAAAACACATTTCAATTTTATGTTTAACTATAGTCACACTGCCCTTTGCATGTTACTCAGAACCTTAAAAAGTACAAACTCCATTAAGTCCAAATTGTGTTTAAAATTTGCCAATGGATCTTTTAATATTATATAAGTAATTTTCCATGTTAAGTATTTTGGTATTATTACTTATTTTCCTTAGGGTCTTATGAAGAAATTTGAGAAATCATACTTTGGAAATCAGTTGCATTCTATTTTCATGATTAAAGATCTGCTCATGTTTTATGAACATCTTTCTGTTATCGCTCCCAATTTTATGGGAACAGAAAGTCCTTGTTAAATGGAACCCACTATGTGGTATTGTTAATCTAAAACTAATCTAAAGAGACTTTGAGTTCCTGAGGGCAAGGCCTATCTGTCTTTGTATCCCCAGTCCCTACCATGATACTAATAACATTAAATTATGAATGAGGAATATTTGGCATTCAACAATTTTAAGTCTTGTAGGAATTTTGTGCAGTAATTGTGAGGGAGAGATGCAAGGGTTAACAAATTGGAGCAAATGGCAAGGCAAATGATAAGTATTTGTAAGTTTTTACTTTACTATGGTTTATTTTCAGTTTTAGGTGTAGCAGCTCAGAGTTCTGGGCAGACATCTCTTGATTTTCCCAACTGGCAAACTACTGCCGTCCTTATTAGTTAAGTTACACATTGTATTAGAAGGACAGGCTAAAATGGACTATGGTTTTCTGATTTTAGATTCCCTACTGCTACCAAATATCTGAAGCTCTTGATGAGAGAATTTCCTCCCATAGGTAATTAGCTCTTGAAGTCCCTTGATCAACAAAACTAGAGGAGAACCATGATTTCCTGATTTGCATTTGCCTATTATTTCCAAATACATGAAGCTCTAAAAGAGGACTTGCTTTGTTTTTATATTTAACTTACTTTTAGAATCCTATGATTTTAGAAAACTATTATGGTTTGATCTTACTTGGAAAGAGTAGAAATTTGTGTATTCTTAAAAACCTTGCCTCTCAAACCCACTTTCTGTTAACTTGCAAAAACACTCTTTATAAGATGGTTTTACATCCGTTACTAAAGGGTCACAGTTTCTATTCTGTATGTGTGATGTCACCAGAATCGTAATTAAATCCTGAAATGTCTGAATAATATGTATCCTGTCCTTATTCAGAACGGAAAAGTAATTGAGACTCTCTTGACTTTCTTAACAATTTTATTTTACTCTTTATGTTAAAAATGTATTAATGTCGACATAAAATCAATTCATGCTTTTTAAGCATTATACGTCAGAGAAATGTATTAGTTTTTTAAAATAAAATTCTTTTAGTTTATTTCAAAACATAAATAGCTAAATTGGTATCTCATTTATCATATGATTTGAAAATACAAAAGTAAATTAAATAGAGTTAGTGTGCTCAAATACATTTATTTTTGATAATAGAATAGAGCTAGGAAAATTGTTCTGATAATCTCAGAAGCATCAGTAAATGTTTAACAGATAGACAGAGAACAAAAAATATAATTTTAGATGGCTTTTGACAACTCTACATAAAATTATATTGAAGCTTCTTAGGCCAGTAACTTTGTTTTGCACACTCTTATCTGTTCATTGTTATTCCTATTGGCCTAAAAGATTTTGCTTTTACTTGTTTTGAACAGTTTTAACTCTTAGACTTTGTCATGCTATAACAGAATCAGTTACTAGTTTGTTTATAAGTCATATAGGTGATTAAATTTAGTTTATTGTTTATTAGATTTATTGTTTAACCTTTAATTTTTGTTTTTTTACCTGGAACCTTGGATATGTTTCCCTGCAGTCCCATAATAAGAAACTCAACTGGTGTAATCTGAATTATTCACATACTTATTTATTCCCAAAACCCCTCTATAATGACTTCTAGAGATACAAAGGGATAATCAGACTTGTGTGGAGAGGTGCAATGTGGCATTTTCAGGATGTCCCATAATGTGCGCACAGGTGTGCACACGCGAGTGTGTGTGTGTTTGCATGTGCGTGTTTAGTGTATTAGGACTATGAAATTTGAGAACTGGAAGATGATTAGAGATCATCCGATTCCATCCTCTGATTTTATAAGAAGAGTCCTGGAGAGGGTCAGTAGTTCATTTTTTTTTTTTTTTAATTATACTTTAAGTTCTGGGATACATGTGCAGAATATGTAGGTTTGTTACATAAGTATACATGTGCCATGCTGGTTTGCTGCACCCATCACCCTGTCATCTACATTAAGTATTTCTCTTAACGCTATCCCTCCCTTAGCCCCCAGCCGCCCGACAGGCCCTCCCTGTGTCCATGCGTTCTCATTGTTCAACTCCCACTTATGAGTGAGAATATGCAATGTTTGGTTTTCTGTTCCTGTGTTTGCTGAGAATGATGGTTTCCAGCATCACCCATGTCCCTACAAAGGACATGAACTCATCCTTTTTTATGGCTTTCTGGTATTCCATGGTGTATATGTGCCACATTTTCTTTATCCAGTCTATCATTGATGGGCATTTGGGTTGGTTCCAAGTCTTTGCTATTGTGAATAGTGTCACAATAAACATACATGTGCATGTGTCTTTATAGTAGAATGATTTATAATCCTTTGGATATATACCCAATAATGGGATTGCTGGGTCAAATGGTATTTCTCGTTCTAGATTCTTGAGGAATCGCCACACTGTCTTCCACAATGGTCAAACTAATTTACACTCCCACCAACAATGTAAAAGCGTTCTTATTTCTCCACATCCTCTCCAGCATCTGTTGTTTTCTGACTTTTAAATGATCACCATTCTAACTGGCATGAGATGGTATCTCATTGTGGTTTTGATTTGCATTTCTCTAATGTCCAGTGATGATGAGCTTTTATATATATATATTTGTTGGCCGCATAAATATCTTGTTCTGAGAAGTGTCTATTCATATCCTTCTCCCACTTTTTTTGTTTGTTTTTTTATTGTAAATTTGTTTAAGTTCCTTGTAGGTTCTGGATATTAGACCTTTGTTAGATGGATAGATTGCAAAAATTTTCTCCCATTCTGTAGGTTGCCTGTTCACTCTGATGATCATTTATTTTGCTGTGCAGAAGCTCTTTAGTTAAATTAGATCCCATTTGTCTATTTTGGCTTTTGTTGCTGTTGCTTTTGGTGTTTTAGTCCTGAAGTGTTTGCCAATGCCTGTGTCCTGAATGGTATTGCCTAGGTTTTCTTCTAGGATTTTTATGGTTGTAAATCTTACGTTTAAGTCTTTAATCTGTCTGGAGTTAATTTTTGTATAAGGTGTAAGGAAGGGGTCCAGTTTCAGTTTTCTGCATATGGCTTGCCAGTTTTCCCAACACCATTTATTAAATACAGAATCCTTTCCCCATCGCTTGTTTTGTCAGGTTTGTCAAAGATCAGCTGGTTGTAGATGTGTGGTGTTATTTCTGAGCCCTCTGTTCTGAACAGAGCAGATCAGAGTTACTTTTAAGTAGTAAAGCTGGCATTCAAATTCATTTCTTTGGGACTCAGACAGGAAGTCCAATAACACAATCTGCTGAGCCAGACATCTGGAATTTACCTAACCTGGGCACCTACTGGGTTCAGCTAAAAGTGGAGGAGCACCCACAGGAAGCATGGAGAGAGTAGCAAATATCCATGTGAGCAAATGGCTAGCAGCTTGTCACCAAAGGAAGAAGAGGGAAAAGATAGAAAACATAAAGCAACGGTCCTCAAAATGTGATCTGCAAAACCCTCAAAATGTGGTCTGCAGGCCCTGGTTCCAAGACCCTTTCGTTGGGTCTGTGATAGCAAGGCAGTGGCACCAAAATCTATTGGTGATCATTATTTTCTTCACTCTTACACACTCACAGCAACAACAACAACAACAACAAAAAAAAAAAAAAAAAAAAAAAAAAAAAAAAAAAAAAAAAAAGAGAGAGAAAGAGAGAAGAAAGAAAGAAATGCCAGTTTTATTAAGTCTTGACAAAGCAGTAAAAATTATCAACAATTGAATGCATGTCTTTTTAGTATTCTTTGTGACAAAATGGAAAATATACATAAAGCATTTCTTGCTTATCATAAAACTTGTATTTCAAAGTACTATGGTTGTCTTGAGGAAGAGGACTTGGGTGGTGATTGTCTAAGTTGTGAGCTAACTCATTGCTTTTTTTTAGTGAGGTAACTCATTGCTTTTTTCACTGAACACCAGTTGAAATAATGACTGACAGACAGACTATGTTTCTTTGGGCTTGGATATTTGACAGACACTTTCTCAAAAATGAACAAAGTAAACCTGTCACTTCAAGAAAAACAGTTTACAGTATTTGTTACTAATGATGAAGTTAGATCTTTTAAGTGAAAATCAGAATTTTTGAAAATGTATATCTACCACCATGAACAATAAAGATTTTTTTATGAGATCAGTAGCAATCTTAACAAATGTGATTTTTTGATGTATAATGAGATATGTTACCATTTAGAAGATCATCATATCTGGGTGAACCAGTATTTTCCAAGTGACCAATACATGCTGTTAAAACTCTTGCATGGGTAAAAGCATTCATTCCAAGTAGCATGCATCAATGGATAAGAGAGTATGAGAAGTTCATTGATATAGTTTCAGTTCTACATTGAAACTAACCTTTAAGAAACTTGTCAAATTTTCTTGTAGTATCAAATAAAAGTATTTGAAGGCTTACACTGTTTCCTTTTCCAACCACGTATCTCTACGAGGCCCTATTTTCTTCATATACTCCAACCAGAACAATGTATATCATGACAGATTCTGCAGAAGCAGATTTGAGAATCCAGTTGTCTTCTATTAAGCCAGATATAGAAAAGATTCGCAAGCTGTGAAACGTTGCTTCTTTTGCCACTAATTTTTTTGTTTTAAAATGTACTTGTTTTCATTAAGAAGTTGTTTATGCTATCATGTATTGGGTTTGTTATTTTAATAAAGATTTTTAAAACTTCTGTCTTAATGTCTTATATGGTAAATATCACTAGATATCATCCATATTAACCAAAGCTAATTGGAGTCTTCAGTAATGCTTTTAAGAGTGTGAAGGGATTCTGAAACTGCAAAGTTTGAGAACTTGTTTGCATAGAGTATTTGATTATTTATGTCAATATGCATTACTAAGACAACCAGGGATATTATTATGTTATAGCCTTGCTTGGTATTTGCCAGCAGAATGATATCTGTGACTGGTTGAAGAAATGTTATTTCCTATGATATTATTTTTTAAGGAATGCAGGAAGCAGATGTTCTCTTTTTAAAGGGTTCTATCAAAAACTGGTCTGAACTTCTTAGGATGCTTTTAGTTCCAACTAACAGAACCTCTAACTCAACTGGTTTAAACTGTAAGATAATATATTAAAAGTAAGACACAGTAGTGCCCAGGGAAGAAGGGAAACACTGACTCTGTGTCTCCTCCTTAGGAGCAAGGAGTCCCAGAACGTACTCAGCAAATTTCTCATGTCCAAAGGTCCAGGATTGGGTCACATGCTAACCCCTAAGTACATTACTGCCAGGCTATGAGCTGATGGTGATTGGCTTAGAATACTCATTCAGGATACATGGATGTAGGGAAGTTGATCAGTGACTTAGTTATTAAAAACAAAATCCTTTGTACTTATCCAGTTAACTGGAAATTCATTTGCACAGGTGCCCAAAAAGAGAGGTAGCAAGAATCCGTGGAAAGAATTCTAGGCCAGAGAATCAGGCACCCTGGGATCTGATCCCATGCCTTCCACTGCTGAGCTGTGAGGCATGCCTTGCCTGTTCAGATCGTGGCTGCCTTGCTGGTGCTTGGGCTACAGCATTAGTTCTGGGATCATCTGGTTAATTGGTTCATTTATTCCCTTGCTCACTGCTTCATTCAATAATATTTATTGCATGCACACTCAGTTGTCTATGTCACGTGAAGGGTACAAATCATCACTAAAATGCTGCCTGTTTAGCCATGGCAGACGTTCTTCCTCCTGTGCTGCACACACATTCAAAGCCCAGTGGGAAGTAAGATCTAAACTGTGTGTTCACTTATGGAATCCTCATGCAATAAGTTGTTTAGTGCCCTCAGCAAAGAGTCCTTGCCACAAAGCTTATTCATGAGCAGTCCAAGTTTTCCCTCATCTTTCTAAATATAAAACTGGTTTAGAAATGAAAATGTAGAAAAATACATGCTGAAAAAGGTAAGCTTTGTCCCGGGAAAGATATAGACCTGGCTGTCTATAGTTGTCCCAGTTCCCTCAGTATCAGAAAGAGTATGATGCAGAGAACCAGGCTGTTAAGAGAACAGAAAGACAGCTGTGAGAAATGAGACCACATTCTCGGAATATCCAAGGACACTCTTGTGTTGTAGTTCCCAGATAAGATGCTTAGAAAGGTTTTATTTTTTAAAAAACCAAGCTGGTAAAATTTCACAGACCTTTCTCATGTGCAGTGTTGGATAATTTTTCATGTCACGTGCAGTGTTGAGATAACTGGGAGTATTTATCTCAGAGAAGAGAATTAGGAATCATGTGATCATTCCCTCAAGTAACATTTGAATCACTGTCAAGTGAAGCAGGGCTTTTTGAGTTGCTTCAGGGAACAATAAGTGGAACATATAGGGAGGAAGATTTAGAGTTGCTGAAGAGAACATCTTTCTAACAACCAGAGCTATCGACAGTGGCCTGTAGACATCCCATGATTGAAAGTCCTGGGTCTCCATTACTGCGAGTACTCAAGCAGAGGCAGATGACCTTCTACCAGCAATGTGATGGAGAGCATCTTCATTTGGTTTGAGGTTGGACAAGATGATTGGAATAGAGGTCCTTTAAGGAATCTATAATTATTATAATAGCCACAAGTCATCTAATAGTTGGAATCATTAACAGCTTGAAACAGAAAGTAGGTGATTCATTTTGTGTCCGGCACTGTTCTAGTCACTGGGGACACAGTAAAGAACAAGACTGACAAAGTTCGCCAGGGCCCTTCTGTTTTAGGGTACGCAGACTGGTATTGACCTAATAAATACATAAGTAAGACAGCTTCATATTAGGGTAAATGCCCTGAAGAACACAAAGCAGGGGAATGTGAGAGAGTGATTGGAGCAGGTACAGGTCAGGAGCTGTTTTAAATTAGGCTTAGAGGAAAGTTCTCTCTGAGGAGTTAATGTTTAAGCTGAGAACTTAATGAAGAAGAGCAGTCTACATGAGATGACTGGGGAAGAGTGTTTGAAGCAGAGAGAACATACACAAAAGACCAGGGCAGGAATAAACCTGGCATGTTTGAGAAGCAAGCTGATATGGTTAGGCTTTGTGTTCCTGCTCAAATCTCATCTTGAATTATAATCCCCATGGGTCAAGGGAGAGACCAGGTGGAGGTAATTGAATCATGGGAATGGTTTTTCCCCGTGCTGTTCTCATGATAGTGAGTGAGTTCTCTTGATATCTGATGGTTTTATAAGGAGCTCTTCCCCTTCGCTTGTCACTTCTCCTTCCTGTCACCTTGTGAAGAAGGTGCCTTGTTCCCCTTTTCCATGATTGTAAATTTCCTGAGGCCTCTCTAGCCATGCTGAACTGTGAGTCAAGCAAACCCCTTTCCTTTGTAAATCACTCAGTCTCAGGCAGTTCTTTATAGCAGTGTAAAAATGGACTAATATGCAAGCGGAAGCTTGGGTCAAAGGCACAGAGGCATGTGCTATGGGATGGAGTGAGGCGTAGGTAGGGGCCAGATCTCAGGGAACCTCTCACAGGAGCTTAGCTGTTACTCTGAAACCATCCAGAGGGTTTTAAGTAGAGAGCTGCATCTCTGATTTACATCTCTAAAAGATGACCTTGGATCCTTTCTGAATTGTAGTGGACAAGGATATAAGCAAAGAGGGAAACAGGAGAAAACTCAAGAGGAGTTGGTTTCATGCGAGCTAAGAGAAAAAAGTGTTTCAAGAAGGAAAATGGGCAGCAGTGTTGAATACAGAAAAATGGTTATTAGTTTAGGCAACAGGAAGGTTATTAATGACCCTGGTGAGAGAGTTTCTATGGGTGGTAACCTTGGAAGCCCACTTGGAATGAATTCAGGAAAAAATGGGAAGTAAGAGGACATCAGGAGTAGAAGCCATTCTTTCAAAAAATGTTACTATAAAAAGGTACAGGGGAATAAGACAGTTTCTGGAGGGGAATATGAACTTGAGGAAGGATCATTCCTCAGACAGGCGTTACACAGCAGATTCTCTGTATGCTGATGGCAGAGACAGATGCTGGGCACTGGACAGGGTGAGTAACTACAGGAGAGAGATCCTCGAAAGAGCACAGAATCATTTTGTATTCTTATGTAAATCTAGAATTTCATTATCTTTGGTGTTGATTAGTTTGTTGTAATTTTCTCATGTTAAATGGTACCTAATATGAGATCACTAATATTTACACTTTTAGCTACAAAATAGCAGTTTCATATAATTCTACTTAATATTTTAACCTAGACAATTTTAAATTTCTCTTATAGGTCCTTTTAATTTATATACATTTTTAAATTGAAAATCTCAAGCTTGTCTAAAAGTTACCATTACAAAACAGAGACCATTCCCTCCCCATTACCAATCATTTGAGAGTGAGTTTCAGGCCTGATATCCTCTCTCTCCCTACCACTTTTTTGGGTATTTTTATACATAAGAATATTCTCCTAGAAAATCACAATACAATCAGGAAAATCAGGAAATTAATCTCAGTACACTGCAACTTTCTAATCCTCGAAACCCATTCAAGTTTTTGCCAGTACTCCCAAAAATGTCCCTGATTGCAAAAGGATCCAGTCCAGCATCTGATATTGCATTTAGTTGTCACGTCTCTTTAGCCTTTTTCATTCTGGTATAGTTCTCCACTCTTCCTTGATTTTTATGACCTTGCCACACTGAAGAATGTAGGCCAGTTATTTTATAGAATAGGCATTGATTTGGGTTTATGATTATCTTCAGCTTATAAATCAGGGGATAACAGTGTGGTAGCTAACCTTCAAGTTGGCCACACCTCCTGTTATTCATATCCTCATGTAATCTCCCACCTTGTACCGGGATTGGTCTTTGTGACCATGAGCATACAGCAGAAGTGATTAGGTTGTGAAAGTTATCTCTTGGATCACTTGCTCTAGGAAACAAGCTTCCATGTTGTAAGCAGCCATATGGATAGGCCCATAAGGAACTGTTGTGTCCAGCCAACAACTAGTGAGAAATTGGAGCCTGTCAACCAAGTGAGACAACTTGGAAAAGGATTCTCCAGCCTCCGTTAAGCCTTGAGTTGACAGTAGCTGTAATCAACAGATTGACTACACCCTCATGGGACACCTGGAACCAGAACTATTACACTAAGCCACTCTCAGATCCCTGACCTCCAGAAACTGTGACACAATAAATACTGGCTTAAGGTACATAACAAATACAGACAGGAATATCACAGAAGTGATGGTGAGTTCTTTTTATTGCGTCCTATCATGAGCACACAATTTCAGTATGTGCCATTACTGATGATGTTTGTTTATTTATTTATTTTTTATTTTTTTTTATTTTTTATTTTTTTGAGACGGAGTCTCGCTCTGTCGCCCAGGCTGGAGTGCAGTGGCCGGATCTCAGCTCACTGCAAGCTCCGCCTCCTGGGTTTACGCCATTCTCCTGCCTCAGCCTCCCAGGTAGCTGGGACTACAGGCACCCGCCACCTCGCCTGGCTAGTTT
>NW_016809526.1:3187046-3247562 GCF_001698545.2 Rhinopithecus bieti | reverse complement strand
GCTAGGAAAAGGGATTCCCTTCCCCCTTGCGCTTTCCAGGTGAGGCGATGCCTCGCCCTGCTTCAGCTCTCGCTGGTCAGGCTGCAGCAGCTGACCAGCACCGATTGTCCGGCACTCCCTAGTGAGATGACCCCAGTACCTCAGTTGAAAATGCAGAAATCACCGGTCTTCTGTGTCGCTCGCGCTGGGAGTTGGAGACTGGAGCTGTTCCTATTCGACCCAGTTTTTTGTATTTTTAGTAGAGACAGGGTTTCACTGTGTTAGCCAGAATGGTCTCGATCTCCTGACCTCGTGATCTGCCCATCTCGGCCTCCCAAAGTGCTGGGATTATAGGCTTGAGCCACCGCGCCCAGCCTGATGTTTATTTGTTTAAAGACTGTCTCACTCTGTAGCCCAGGCTGGAGTGCAGTAGTATGATCATGGAACCTTGACCTGCTGGGCTCAAGCAATCCTCCCACCTCAACTTCCCAACTAGCCGGGCCCACAGGCATGTTCCACCACACCCAGCTAATTTTTTAATCTTTTTTTTTTTTTTTTTTTTTTGAGTTGGGAGTCTCACTATGTTGCCCAGGCTGATCTTGAACTCCCGGGCTCAAGTCACCTTCCTGCCTCAGCCTTCCAAAGTGCTGGGATTACAGGCTTGAGCCACAGTGCCTGGCCTAATGATTTTTTTTTTTTTTTTTTTTTTATCCTTTGAGTAAGCAATATCTTCTGAGTTTTTCTACTTAAAGTTGCTTGTTTTTTTCTTTTAATTAATAAATATTTTATGGAAGGTACTTTGAAACTAAAAATCCTTCATCACATTTTCATTTTTTTCATTGTTTTTTTTACTATGAGATCGTAACTTCCTGTATTCAATGGGATATACTTTGTTACTGACATTATTTGTTGTGAAGCTCAGAGTGTTCCAGATTTCACCAGCGTCTCCTCAGCCTGGCTCCTGTGTTCTTTGGATATGTCCTCATCAGCCTTTGAATATGTCTTTGATTTCTGGCACAAGATGTTCTAGGCTCATCATGTCCTTTGTCTGTCCCAGCCCTGAAATCAGTCATTTCTCTAAGGATCCCTGATTATTTTTAGTGGAAAATGACATTAAAGCCAAGATCTGGGCATTAGGTGTACCTGTTGCCATTGGAGTGTCACTGCCCCCAGGCCCACTGAAAACACATTCACAAATTTGTGTGTACATGTACATATATGTGAAAATGTATATGTAAGTATATACATGTATATCTATTTTATATATTATATAAAATATTTTTATAAATAAAATGCAGCTAAATATATATTTAAATCCATAAGTTCATACTGATTCTTCTAACTGTAGGGTATCCAGGGTTTATTCTAGCCTTCTCCCTGTTCTTGCTAGTAACTGCCTTCTCCAACAGTGAGGAAACTGAACTCACATTACCCTTCTTATATTTATTTGATTTATCCCCCCATACATAACCAGTTGGCCATCACCACTGCATCCACCCCTTCCCGGGACCACATGAACACCCTCCATTCAGGCTCTGACTCCACTCATGGAGACACCCGCCCACAGGGATGCGCTCCTCCTCCCCGCAGGCCCCAGGCCACCCCTCCATGTGGACTCCTATGCCTGCCTCTCCCTGCTTGGGCTCTGATATACCTCCTCAGGTTGCATCCACATGCATCCCCTCCTCTCCGCATCCAGGTTCTCACTCCCTACACTGGATCTGTCCTCTGGAGGAATGGCCTTCCCTTGCCTGGGCTCTTTCTCCCCACTCCAGGCTGCCCCCCTCTCCCTTAGTGAGAGTGTCCTCCTCATGCTGCTTGGTGCCAGCATCCCCCAGGCTGTCACAGGCTGCTCTCCATGCAGATGTCTGCCCATCTGAGGCCTCTACTACTGGCCTGTGCAGTGGAGAAGGGAAGAGCATGGCTTTATGATCACATAAGGGCAGTCGACACTGAAAGGGACATCCTGCTCCCCGACAGCTGAATTTTTCATTTTTTCTGTAGTAGTGGGTTCCAGTTTTCCAGTTACACTGACATATTTTAGGAAGCTTGTTTAAATGCAAATTCCAAAGCAAACAAACAAACAAACAAAAAATAAATAAAAACATGGAGCAACCAGAGTGTTCCTAGAGTATGTTTAGATTATGGGGGACACTCAGTTTTCATTTTGGACTTTTGACTACTGTTTAAATTTTCCACATTTATGCTTTTATTTATATTACTAATACTAACAGATTATAGGCCATGTTTTCTTTATAATTGCCAGTATTAAAAATAATTAGCATTATTATTTTTTAAAGAATAAAAAAATACAGAATCCAAGGCCCCATTGCTAGAGATTCTAATCCAGCACACTTGGGCCAAAGCCTGGAAATCTGTACTTTGTACAATTCTCCATTTGAATGTAACAGCTAGGCTAGGGAGCTGCTCTGCTGGATCCTTCACAGGAATGTCCTTGGTAGCCAGTGGGACATCCACTGGGTAGAGCACCCCTGAATTCATCCGTCTGCAACCTCAGGACACTTAGGTCTTGTTTTGGAGGCTCATGATCCTACTCTTACCTTCTTCCAAAAGACAGTTTTCTGTGATTCTTAGGAAAACTCTGAAAAGATACAGGTTAAGCATCCCTCAAAACCGTCAAGGTCGTCAAAAACAAGTAAAGCCTGAGACTGTCACTGCCCAGAGGAGCCTAAGGAGACATGATGACTAAATGTAAAGTGTCCCAAATGGGATCCTGGGACAGTAAAAGGACATTAGGTAAAAACCAAGTATGGACTGTAGGTAATAATCATGTCTCACTATCAGATCATTAAGTATAGCAAATGTACCATACTAATGGAAGAAGGTGTTAATAAGACAGGAAATTGTATCCTGCACAGACCCAGTGCTGTGCGGGATACCCAGTCCTTGTTGCCTGTGGCTCAGAGCCAAGCCCTCTCTCATTAAACAACATGGAATACATATGAACTCTCTGTCTTCTACACAGTAATTCTGTAAATCTAATGTGGGTCTAAAATTAAAAGTTTATTAGAAAAAAGATGGAAGTCACAAGAAATGTAATGATGTGACATGACAAAGTCAATGGTAGCTCTTTATCAATAACCAGGAAAAGATGGAACTATCAAAACGGACATGAAGAACCTAAGTAGGGCGTCATCACTTCCATGTGGGAGATAAGACACACACCATTACTGCAATTCATTGGTCTGCGTTTCCAGGAGTGACAGCAGGAGTGGCCACCGCTGCTTCTGTTCTAGGAAATGTGAGGACAGAAGGGACTGATCCCTCCAAAAGGTCACTGTATAAACATCTGATGGATGACCATTTGTGCAGAGGAAGCATCTGGCCCTGCATCCAGGCAGGGAGAAAGGATGGCTCTGGGAGGAGCAGTTACATTCTTTGCCCTTTGAGAACAGCTGTTGTGTGCTTGATGTGCCACCTGTCCTTTGTTGGCAGAAAAGCCCTTTCAGAGCAGACCCAGTACTGTGCAGGAGAACCAGTCCATGTTGCCTGTGGCTCAGAGCCAAATCCTCTCTCATTAAACAACAGCCGAAATGTTTGAGTTAGAGCCTACAAACAATGCAGCCATATATTGGTGGATGCTTCCCCAGTGTTTGTGATAATAAACGCAGCTGAAACAGAGAAAACTGCACTTCTTTTATACTAAGGTAGACAGTATGTCCTGCAAATGGGAGGGAAATTGTACTGTTTATAAATTGCATTCTGAATTGGAAACATTTCACCTATTTCAGGTCAGAAAATCATCGTGTTATTTCTCAAACCAAAAGTATTTTAAAATAAAATGCTTTTTTTTTTTTTTTTTTTTGAGACGGAGCTCACTCTGTCTGCCCGGGCTGGAGTGCAGTGGGCCGATCTCAGCTCAACTGCAAGCTCCGCCTCCCGGGTTTACGCATTCTCTGCTCAGCCTCCCCAGTAGCTGGGACTAGGCGCCGCCCACTCCGCCCGGCCCTAGTTTTGTATTTTTTAGTAGAGCGGGTTTCACCGTGTTAGCCAGGATGTCCCTTTGATCTCCTAGACCTCCGTGATCCGCCGTCCCAGCATCCAATAGTGCCTGGGATTACAGCTGAGGCCACCGCGCCCGGCCACAAAATGGCCTTTTATTTTACAGCTCTCAGAGAGTGTGTAAAAAAAAAGAGAGAGTATAGTTCTACTATACCTGGACCAACACGAAATATCAACGGCAAAGGCTAAAACATAAAAAGTACCACCACTCATATATGTGCCTGTGGTAGACTGTCCTTTCTCTCTCCTTGAGGAGCAAACATACATGTGCTCAGCTGCTGAAAGAGTTCATTCTCTGCCAGAACCATCTAGGAACAGAGGTCTCTTGGGGGCATGGGAGCTTGCTCCTGGTTAAAATAATAGGGCTGGTGCTAAATTTCTTTACCAGTTAGCTGACTGTGCTGGCCAGGGTTCAGTTGCAGAAAGCATAATCTGCTCTAGGTAAATTAAACAGAAAGTGATTTATTATAGGATTTTAGGTAGCTTTCAGGATCACTGGAGAGCTGAAGAAGTAGACTCTAGACCAAACTTCCACAAATGACTTCCAAAACCATATGGCAAACCATCAGAGGAGCTGCTGTGTCTGCCTTCATCAGGAAGCTATCACAGCAGCTGCTGGCTCCAAAACCAGCCACCTCAGCTATACAGTAGTCCCCATTTATCCACAGTTTCTCTTTCTGCCGTTTCAGTTACCTGAGGTACAGAACAATAAGACATTTTGAGTGATGGAGACCCTATTCACGTAACTTTTTTTTTTCTTTTCTTTTCTTTTTTTTTTTTTGTTAGACAGAGTTTCGCTGTTGTTGCCCAGGCTGGAGTGCAATGGCACTATCTTGGCTCACCACAACCTCCGCCTCCTGGGTTCAAGCAGTTCTCCTGCCTCAGTCTCCCAAGTAGCTGGGATTACAGGCATGCACCACCATGCCTGGCTAATTTTGTATTTTAATAGAGATGAGATTTCTCCATGTTGGTCACACTGGTCTCGAACTCCCAACCTCAGGTGATCTGCCTGCCTTGGTCTCCCAAAGTGCTGGGATTACAGGCATGAGCCACCACACCTGGCCTCCCAAAGTGCTGGGATTACAGGCATGAGCCACCGCACCTGGCCTCACGTAACTTTTATTACAGAATATTGTCATGCATGTTCTATTATATTATTAGGTATGCTGTTAATCTCTTACTGTGCCTAATTTATAAATTACCATGTCATAGGTATGTATGTATAGGAAAACAGGATATATGAGGGTTGGTGCTATCTGCAGTTTCCAGCATCCATTGGGGGTCTTGGAACCTATCCCTGAAGGATAAGGGGGAACTACTGTATTCAAAAAGCCGGTACCACAGTGCCCAACTCAAGAGCACATCACCTATGCCACTAATCTGCAAAACACATACCCTGCATCTTGCTGCTTTCCATATGACCCAGTTCCAAATCAAAGCACTTGAGTACAAGTCATAGGTAGAACCTAAATTGCATTTTGAACCTGAATTGCAAGGGATCCTAGGATATTCGTTTTTGCTTTTCCGCTGCTGCACACTAGACGGGGAATGCAGTGGATGATGAGGAGCCTCATCTATGTCATGTGTCACCATCTGCCCTCTAGCTTCCCGGTTACCCATGCATACTCTTCTTGCTATAAGTAGGACCCACTCCATCCCTTGTAAATTTCTGCATCCCATTCAAAGTCTTGGATCTCTGGGTATGTGCAGCTCTCTTCATCAGGTCCAGATACTGCTTCTTACCACCTAGTGACCTGTAAATAAAGACTGCCTCTCTGCTCCCAATATACAGTGGTGACAAAGGAAAATTAAAACTCTCACTCAGAAAGGAGGAGTATGGGAAACATACAACTGCTATTTGTCCTTAGTAGTGACCTCATCCCACTAGGCAACAATGATAAAGGCACCCTGCTCAGATGGTGGAGTGAGGTCCTTGGGTAGCCACTCAGGGCTTCTTTGTCCATGAAGCCCAAGGCCCAAATCAGTTTCAGTTGGGTCACATTTTGCCAGCAAAGTAACTTTTGGTTATTATAGCTTGTGGGATTTCAGAATTGCAGATAGGAATTATGTATCTGTAATTGTTTTTTGTTTTTGTTTTTGTTTTGAGGCAGAGTCTCACTGTGTTGTCCAGACTGGAATGCAATGGCCTGATCTCGGCTCACTGCAACCTCTGCCTCCTGGGTTCATGCAATTCTCCTGCCTCAGCCTCTGAAGTAGCTGGGATTACAGGTGCCTGTCACCACGAGCTGCTATTTTGTGTAATTTTAGTAGAGACGGGGTTTCACCATATTGGCCAGGCTGGTCTCGAACTCCTGACCTCAAGTGATCCACCTGCCTCAGCCTCTCAAAGTGCTGGGATTACAGGCATGACCCACCATAGCCATGTAATTAACAATAGTTCACCTTTACTGAGCACTCAGGCACTATGCTATACATGTAAACTCATTTATTCCACTCAACAGCTGTGTGAGGCAGGAATTCTTAGTATCCCCTACTTTATTGATTTCTACTAAATCTTCCTTAAAAAGCCATTGAGTCCCTACCATATGCCAAGAAAAAAGAGCAAAAAGTCTGTACAGCCTAAGCAAAAGTTGCTCCCAATCACATGAGGGAGACAGATGGGTGCACAGACACAGGTGTGCACAGGGCTGTGGGAACAGAGGAGAGGGGCGTGCCCTGCCTATCCCTCAGGCAAGGCTCCCAGGCAGGTACTAGTCCAACTCTGTCCTCCAGGCAGAGGAAAAAAAAACAACCCTGAGTGGACTGGGGAGGTCATTCCAGCAGCTTGTTAATAGTAAACCTGCTTTTTCAATCTAGCGACTGTCAAATGTTTCTGAGACCGCAGCTCACATTAGAATAGATGGTGTACCATCTTCCATTAGCTACAATAAAAGTATATCTGATAAGTAGTCATTTAAAACATTTCTCTAACTCTTCTTGTACCTCTACTGCTATATAGGCAATACCTGATTAGCCACATGCAGATGAACCACAAGATTAAGAGGGCTACCACCTCACCCACACCCCCCGAAGCCTCCCATTACTCAGAGAGCTGGTCCATCTGAACATCTGCAGTATGCACTGTCTCTGAAGGGAACAGGTCCTGCCAGAGTAGACGTGGGAGTTGAGCTGGGAAGGAGCTTCTCTGAGAGCAGCCCTGGGTAAACAGGGGTGGCGTGGCCGTGCCCATCTCCAGAATAAGGAAAATGGAGCCCTGCAGCTGACAGTATAGCAAATGTAGGGCTCAGTTTGAGGGATGGGTGAAAAATACACTTTTAAAAATAGAGCCTGGTCAGTTCTGGAAGAAGGCTGCAGCAGCAGCATTTTAAAATCTCTCTGAATCCTCACACAAAAAACAGAACAACTGCTTAGCAAAACCAGGTACCCACAGACAACACTTACTTCAAAAGTATGTGATACAGTATGCCCACACACCCCCAAATCTAAAGAGGCTGTGGAGGTCAACCACCCACAGACATAAGACCTGCGTGATAGCAGTGTGTGTGCAAGGGGAAGAAGCAGGAGGGAATAGTGGGGCATCTGACAGGCCTGAGAATAGGAGAACCCCAAAATAGCTCACAGGTAGTTGCCAGAAATCACTGCAGCTGAAACAGAAGGGGTTCACCCAATTCAGTACCAGGGGAGTGCAAGGGGTTTTTGCTGAGCTCTGAAAGGGGCTGAGGCCGTCTAGGCCACATACACTCTTGAACCCAAATGGCCAAAGCTCCCTTTCTGGACACAGCAGGAGAAACTGCTGACAGTGGCATTAAAATTGAGCAGGACAGTGGAGATGAAGGAAGGAGAAAGCCCAGACAACACTGAGTAAGGTGAGCAGAGAGGAAACCTCAGAGAGCAAGCTGCGGTAGTTTTCAACACTTCACCGAAACAACCAAAGAGAGTTCTGTGAAGTTAAGTGAATCTTTCCTGAGCAACATCTTCTTAAGGCTCTGCAAAACTAATTTTGCACAATAAGCAACAGAAAAGTATCAAGGGCCAATCTCATCATAGAATTATAAAGAACAGCAAAATAACATTCCTACACACAACAAAACCACTCCAGAAAGACAAGATAATAAAAGAGGTTAAAACGGAAACATACTATTTCAAAATGAACTAAAATACAAAGCTTTAAAAAGAAATGAAGAAAGACATTAAAAAGGATTGAAAACGAAGTGTCAAGTGATAATTTGACAAGCCCCAATGAATTACTGGATCTAGGCATTGGCCTTAATGGCTGTTAACATAAAAAAGATAAGCAAGCAGACACTGTGGCCCTCCTGATGCAGCAGTACACCACCACCCATAGTGTTCCCAAAGCAATCAAAACAGCATCTCACCAGCCTCTGGATCCACCTGCTGACCCATAGCACATATAAAGGACAGAGGAACTGCGTCTTGACTATACAAGCGGCTAAATTCAAACTGAGGGAAACTCTACAACCCAGATTCTTCAACAGATACATTGTAAGAAAAAGAAAGGTGAGAGACCGGGTTCGGTGGCTCAAGCCTGTCCCAGCACTTTGGAAGGGCAAGGCCAGGAGGATTACCTGAGCCCGGGAGTTCGAGGTTGCAGTGAGCCATGATCAGTCCATTGCACTCCCGCCTAGGAGATACAGCAAGACCCTGTCTCTTAAAAAAGAAAGAAAGAAAAAGAAAGACGACAGCATCTGTAGATTACAAGGCATATCACACTTTTGAAATGAGCAAGACGATAGAATCTAGGGATGCACATTTGAACGACAGTGTCTTTTTTTAAAAGTGCAAACAAATGATTCCTATAGAAGTCAGGAGAAGGTTACTTATGAGTCAGGGTAGGGGATTGTGATTGCGTTGGGGCACCTGGAAGGGGCTTTGGGTTGGTTGTCAGAATTTCTGTTTGTTGACCTGGGTGATGTTCACTTTATAATAATTATGTTGTTGTTTTGTGTGATTTTCTGTATCGGTTTTATTTTGCAATAAAAGGGGAAAAGCACTGATAAATGTGAAGCACAGTAGTTTTTCTATGATAAATATTGGGTAAATATTGTTAGTTTTTATATTTAATTAATGTATACATTAATGGCATTTCAACAGAAAACTTTACCAACCTTGTAGCAGCTTCTAAGTCTCTATCGTGTATTTCATTGATCTTTTCTATATAACAGTATAAAACAAAAACAGTCACACTTTAAGGACAAGATGTTCCAGCTCTACCTAGGAAATAATAGGTGTTACAATATGTTATCTAGATTTATCAGCTCCAAACCCCATATGCTCATTAACTATATTTTTGTTCCAATATCTGCACAATAGAATAACCATTATAAAAGTTCACATGGCTTCACTTAAAGCACAGTACTTGGTGGGGATGGTTGAAAAAAAATAAAAAAAAATAAAAAAAAAAAAATATATATATATATCCCTTCTGCATTGTTTTTAAAGAATATGTATACATATATAAGTGGGTGTAAAGCATAACTATATATATAGTGTGTGTGTATATATATACACACCATATCTCATCTACACACATGCATACACACTGTTTTTTAATCTAGTGAATCTGATGACAAATGAGTCTACAAAAGATAGAGAATAGCAGCCTTAGACATAACAAATACATAAATTTCTTTAATATATATTAATGTCATTGTATACTTTGATCTATAAATAATTTCTTTGTGCTGTCGATGTTGGCTTGGCGATAAAATCCTCAACCTTTTCCAGACTGCAGTATCTTTCTTGTTGGTCGGCCATTGACATGGCTCTCTGACAGGTTGAAGACAGATCAGTGTTTGAGAAACACGTACAGTAAGAGTTTTGCTGTCCTCATGCTCTCTCTAATACCAAAATGTCATCGACTCTCTTCCTATCGAAGTCTTTAAAGACCCAGCCTACTCTAAGGAGCTGAGATTCCTCATTGCTGATCCTTTGAAGGGCCTCATGTGCAGACAGGGCAGCCTGCTCCCCTGGTCACCCCTAGTTCTGTGTTATTTTAATGTAATTTAATGTAGTTTCCAGTCATCTCAGGATGTGTCATTGTTCTAGATAAAGGCAAAGTACAGTAAACTATCTTGACTGTTTGCTGGGAGCATAAAAAAGACCCACATTTAATTGTAGCACATCCTATGAAGATAGAGCCCTTTTGGGGGGTTTTACTGTACAACTTCCGTCTTCCTTTGTATGTCACCATACTATCTAGTGTCCAGTGAAATGTGGATATTTCAAATGCAGACCCAGCTGGGTCTGAGGTCCAGTTCTGTGTCTGACTGCAGGGAATCTCCACAGGGGTCCCAGCTGACCAAACCATTTGGCATCCAGGGTGCCTTTCTGATTCCTCTGATAAGATGCACCCTAGCAAGGCTGAGATCTCAGCTCAGCAGAATAGGTTCTCCAGATTTTCTTTCCCTGTGTTATCTTGGGTGCCCTGTTATGGCCAGCCACCCCCATTCTCAGAGGGCCAGCCCTGAGCCAAGTGGCAGAGTGTGTTGTCCTTGTGCCCCCAAGCCCCTCACAATGCCTTGTTAGCTTACCAGCGTCCCCTTTTCATGACCTTCCTGGGCATGCACGTGTGCTTGCACACTCCATACACATACACACTCTGCATCACACCTGACTTTTTGGTTGACTCATCCCTTGAAGGCTTACTTCCTGCTAAGGATGTCAGACACGGAGCTGCATTTTGACAAGGCCTTTCTGGAGACAGTGCCTTCCCCAAGGGGTGGATGGCAATTTTAAGCCTATGGCAGCCTGAGTGGGGTGGGAATGGAGGGATATTTTTGAATAGAGAGATTATTGGGTGCTTTTCAAATTACCCCAGAAAGGAAGGAAGCGGTGGCCTGTTACAGACCCACAGGCCGTCTTCCAAAAGCCAGAGGCCAGATGAGTTGCAGAATTCCGAATTGGCAGTTAGCATAGCAGGATGGTACATACACCTTATAATAATATCCCCAGCATGATTGGAGGCCATGTCCAATAATTAGACACATTAATATTCACAGGAAGTGGGGGTGATTATTGTCAGCTCATTAGGACGTGCCACAAAATGAGTTTCAGTTGGGTTACATTTTGCCAGCAAAGTCACTTCTGGTTGTTTCAGCTTTTAGGATTTCAGAATTGCGGTAAGAAATTCTGTACCTGTAATTGTTAACAATAGTTCACATTTACTGAGCTCCCAGGCACTATGCTGAGTGAACACTTTATACATATAAATATGCATATAAACTCATTTACTCCTCTTTACAACTGTGTGAGGTAGGCATTCTTATTATCCCTTGCTTCACGGATTTCTACTAAATCTTCCCGTAAAACCAGTGAGTTCCTATCATGTGCCAAGGAAAAAGAGCAAAAAGTCCATACAGCCTTAGCTAAAGTTGCTCCCAGTCGTGTGAGGGAGACAGATGGGTACGTAGATGTGGGTGTGCACAGGGATGTGGGAACAGAGGAGAGGGGTGTGCCCTGCCTGTGCAATCCGGTCAGGCTCCCAGAGGTATTGGTCCAGCCCTGTGCTCCAGACAGAGAAGAAAACCAGCCCCGCAAGGACTGGGGAGGTCATCCCAGCAGCTTATCAAAAGTAAGCCTGCTTATTCAATGCCAGCGACTCTCAAGTGCTTCTGAGACCGCTCCCTGTGGTCCTTCCTTATGTTTTCTTTAATGCAGCCCTCTCTTTATTCATCTTTCATAGAACACCCATCTCAGCTTTCTCGCAAGATAACATCTATGAAGTTCAGCCCCCAAGAGTGGACAGAAAATCTACAGAGATCTTCCAAGCCCACATCCAGGCCAGCCAAGGTATCATGCAGCCCCTGGGAAAAGAGGACTCCTCCATGTACCGAGAGTACATCAGGAACCGCTACCTGTGAAAAGAGCGCAGGCCCACATGGGGGCCACATCTGATTAGCTTAGAACCTGTCTTGTCTCATCTTCAAAGGGTAACTTATCAAATGTCCTTTGCGTCTGAAGCCTTTCCCCTTTTCTGTCACTTGCAAATTCCAAATTATAGCTAATAAAGTAATAACTAGATAATTTACTGTTGTTGCCTTTCTTTATTTTAGAAATACTTTGTTTACACATGTGGTCAATATACTATCACACCATCACATTCAGAAATTCACAGGTATCTGCTGAGCACCTGCCATGTGCCAGGCACCATGGCAAGGTCTGGGAACATCCCAATAAGCAAAATAGGCCAAAAAATTCCGCTCTTGTGAGGAATGAAGGTGAAGTATTTTTATTATCTTTATCCATCAAAGCAAAGTATTGTTTCCTTATAGTTAACATTTTAACATGTATTCTGGTGGCTTCTATGTTAACTTTGATCAGAACTACATAGATAATCTAACATAGATTAACTTTGTTAATTTGGATCAGAAATTTCATTATTCTAAAAGCCCTTGTTTATAGGAAATAAATGCTGAAATATTTATGGATAAAGGGACAAGATGTCAAAAAAGTGCTCTCCAATGGTTCAGGATAAAAAGAATGAATGATAAATCAAATGGAGCAAAATACTAATAATTTGTAAATCTAGGTAAAAAGTAAACAGGAGTTCTTTGAGCTACTCATGCTGCTTTTCTGTAAGTATAAAATTATATCAAGGCTGGGCACAGTGGCTCACGCCTGTAATCCAAGCACTTTGGGATGCTGAGGCCGGGGGATCACCTGAGGTTGGGAATTCAAGACCAGCCTGACCAACATGGAGAAACCCCATCCCCACTAAAAATACAAAATTAGCCAGGTGTGGTGGCACGTGCCTCTAATCCCAGCTATTCGGGAGGCTGAGGCAGGAGAATCGCTTGAACCTGGGAGGTGGAGGTTGCAGTGAGCCAAGATCAGCCATTGCACTCCAGCCTGGGCAACAAGAGCGAAACTCCGTCTCAAAAAAAAAAAAAAAAAAAAAAAAAATTAAAATCAATTGTTAAAATTGTTATTCCAATTGACTTCCTGTGGCATGCAGCTGCATTACATACTTTGACATTTGGTGTTCAGTCAGGTGTTGACTGATCACAGCACGTGTTTTGTTCTCTGTATAGTCAAACATGAATGTGGACAACTTTCTGCATTTCCTAACAGTTTACCACAAATGATTTGATCTCATTATGTGTATACTTTTGTTACAGACTGTCCCATTCTCCCGCCCCATAAACAATATAGAGAAGAAATCCAAACCTTCTAATGGGAGAAGGAAAACTAGTCAGCCAAAATGACTTGTAAGCTATCACCAACCCTGACGTGCTGGGAATTCTATGGAAGGTTTTACATTGCAAAGAAAGGTTAAGTCCCCATTTGACAGATATTTTTGATTGATGCCATCATGAAGTAAAGATTAGAGAATGACAAAATAATAGGTAAGAGGAATTTTGTGTTGGCGCAGGTTGAATATCTAACACAATAGCTTGCTGTTGTGTGTGGGAGTGGGATCTCACATGAATCTTCCCAAGTCAAAGAATAATCCCAAATTGCTGCAGAGATGCCAATTATAGATCAGACACTGATCTTCATTTTTAAAATTTATTTTTAACATGGCTTCTAGAGGTCCACCTACTTAAGAAAAGGATGAACTTAAAGTTCTTTGAGAAGATCTGAAATCCAGATCTTCTTTCACAACCTCCCTGAGCTTAACTTTCCTTAGCTGTAAAATGAGGATAATAATCCCTACTTTATTGGCTTATTGTGGCACTTAAGAGAGTCTGCATGTAAAACATAAAGCCATGGTTCCTGGCACATAAATGATGCTGTCAACAGTAGCTGCTGTTGATGATGGCTGTGGTTGTTGGTGGTGACAGTGATGGTGTTCTCAACACCAACACCCCGATATTTTCAATTTAAGGCAGCTGTGTATGTCCTTTTCAGAGTTAACACAATTTTGATGTAACAAGATGGTATCTGAGCTATTAATCTTGACATTCAGATTACTTCAACTTTGGATGTACAAGGAAGGCTTTACAAATTGATGATAGCAAAGCAGACATAACATTTAACCTCTAGAAAAAGGTTAATGACCTCAAGGAGCATGTAAACAGTAAATGCGTATCTGAAAGTACTAAAAAGCTAATATGTCACGGAAAATATAGAAACTGCTCTTATTTGTAGACCCAAAGGGAAGCAAATATGGTTAAAAGCAGGAGCTTTGCTCTCTATCACTTACTAGTAGCTGTGGATCTTTGAGCAATCGCCTAGTAGCTCTAATCCTCAATTTTTTCATCTAGTATAGCAAGTTGCTGAGAGAAAGAAGATACCTGTAAAGCACTGGGTGTGGTGTCTAGCACAGCATAAATATTCACTGAAAGATCACTGATCACATGTAATCACCAGTACTTGCTAACCTGGTACCTCAGCGTCATCTCAGAACAAGGTTATATATTAATGCTTACCATGTCCTAGTCACTGAAAAAGAAGATGTCCTAGTTCAGCTTGGCATTGTAGATTTTAATTATTTAAATAAGACAACCTAAATGAACCCTGAGACACAGTAGGTCATAAATTGAAATCTCAGCAAATAATGGCCAGATCCCATGAAATAAAATGTTGTTGGTTGTATTATCATACCCAAGGGCAAAGCATTCACATTGAAATAACAGTGTGAACCTCCTAAGGGTGTGTGCGTGCATGCGTGTGTGTGTGTGTGTGTGTGTGATGGTGGGAGATAGGGCTGGAGGGGCATGCCTCTTAAAGCCACTTAGTATATAAATCTAGCCACCACTATGGAGGAAGTCATATATCATTTTGTCAAACCTGGAGATCCTTCCTTCTTGGTTGAACTTTTCCAGCTTATACATTCCCTGCCATGCTGTTGAGAAGCCTGGACACATGTATTGAACAAATGATTCTGACTTGGAAGATCATTCATTTGTCATGAGGCAAAATTCATAGGATTGTGCTCTGTCCTCAGAGTTTAATCTTAGATTTTGTGGATCCAAATGGAAATTATTTTATGTGAAGTTCGTTTCTCCATAGAAAAGTGACTCCACTTAGAATCCAAATAGACTTTGTTCTTCACTTACATGTGAATAAATTAGATGCCACTTGAAAATGAGATTCCAACTTTAGTCGAAAATTGTCCTGTATCTTATTATATGTTTCACAGTAAAGCTTTTTTTCTCCAACTCACTGAGTTTTCTTCTTCCTAGAATTTACCAGATGCTGAATCAGAAGTATTTTCTCCTTTTGGAAAATAATGTGCCTCACGATTGTCCCCACACGTGCCTTTGAGGTTAGCTGGTCGGAATGAGATTGCTTAGAGTGGCCAGAGAAGGCAAAGATGTTCTTGTGTCCCAAACATGCTTTTTCTTGAAATTGTGTTTTGCTCTTTTAAAATCAGTTTAAAGATACATTCTCTTTTTCTGGTTTGGCCCCTAGCATTTTTTATGTGTTCTGTTGAGATAAGTATTGCTTAAATGAATCTTTATTGAAGGAAAAAGGATCTGTTTTCCTTATTTCAAGATTTATCACCCTCCCTTTGGAAGAGGAAATGGATTATTTTGGAAACTGCATGGTTCTGAGATGCCCCTAGCATAGGTCAGTTTTTTCTATCTGCACGTGAGCAGCTTTCTTTAACAGAATTTTGAGCCTCCCTTTTCTGTTTCAGAAGTTGAGGGTCATTTGCTAATAAAGAACAGTAAGCTGTAATTTCACTCTTGCTACCCATACACAGAATTTTTGTGGGTTCATTTCTTCAGTACATTCAAGGAAACTGCAGTGTAATTGCAATCCAATTGGTAAATAAAAATTGTCTTAATTGATCCTCCATGGGTTGAAGATTTTTTTCACAAGGAAAATTACAAAACTAAACCACTTGCTTTAGTTTATGGAGAAAGAGAAGGGCCAGGAAATAGGATTTGCTAAACTAGGTAGCAACCAAGATTCTGGTCAAAAGCCAGGGAAATGTGGCATGGATAATGACAGAGAGGAATCTTAAATGCTGTTGCCTCAATGTTAGTTGCAGAGATAAGGTAAATGCTTTCACTTGGATTTTCTTTTCTGCTAAGAAGCAATAAGTCCAGCACTCCTCTAACATCATCATTTTTCCTTTTAAGATGGGAATTATAATTTGAAAACAAAGTTCTCTTCTCTTGTTCCTCTCCCTAACCCCAAGTCATTGTGTCTTAGAGATGATTAGGCTGGTGATTAAATTTTCCATCTGGTCCCAAGCTGGCAGAATACCTAACAAAGGTGCATCCCAAAGATCCTGCACTCCGGGAACAATGGTATCCTGCTTCACCTGTGGTTACAATAGCTGGATAGTTCTCTGGGTGGTTTCCTACGGGGAAGGGGTGCATAATTAAATTTGTATGCAAGCAACTTTGGCTCATGTTAAAAGAAGACATTTCTGGAAGTGTGTTGGGGAAAGAAGGTTTGTATGTGTGCCTGGCAGCTACCCTTAGTAGCTCAAGTGTGTATCTCCTGTCTTGTCTAGCACATCCCTTTTTTGAGGGGGTTGCCCCAACAACCAAGTGCCCTCCCTTTGACCTAGAGTCATTAGGTCAGGGCAGGAGAGTGAAATTTCTGCTCCTCTCTTTCCTCTTCCTTTTTTGGAATACTCTTCCTTTACCTGAGGAGCTCACTGCATAGAGGAAAGACAGATGTATAAGCAATGAGATATGGTTTGGCTGTGTCCCCACCCAAATCTTGAATTGTAACTTCCATAATTCCCATGTGTTGTGGGAGGGACCCAGTGGGAGGTAATTGAATCATGAGGGCAGGTCTTTCCCGTGCTGTTCTCATAATAGTGAATAAGTCTCACAAGATCTGATGGTTTTATAAAGGGGAGTTCCCCGCACATGGGGACCCTTAGTAGCTCAAGTGTGTATCTCCTGTCTTGTCTAGCACATCCCTTTTTTGAGGGGGTTGCCCCAACAACCAAGTGCCCTCCCTTTGACCTAGAGTCATTAGGTCAGGGCAGGAGAGTGAAATTTCTGCTCCTCTCTTTCCTCTTCCTTTTTTGGAATACTCTTCCTTTACCTGAGGAGCTCACTGCATAGAGGAAAGACAGATGTATAAGCAATGAGATATGGTTTGGCTGTGTCCCCACCCAAATCTTGAATTGTAACTTCCATAATTCCCATGTGTTGTGGGAGGGACCCAGTGGGAGGTAATTGAATCATGAGGGCAGGTCTTTCCCGTGCTGTTCTCATAATAGTGAATAAGTCTCACAAGATCTGATGGTTTTATAAAGGGGAGTTCCCCCCCTGGGGGGGGGGGGGGGAACAGGTCTTGCCTGTTGCCATGTAAGATGTGACTTTGCTCCTCCTTTGCCTTCCACCATGATTGTGAGGCCTCCCCAGCCATGTGGAACTGTGAGTCCATTAAACCTCTTTTTCTTTATAAATTACCCAGTCTCCAGTATGTCTTCATTAGCAGCATGAGAACAGACTAATACACAGTCTAGTCTAGTCTAATACAAAAATGACTTCCTAGGATCATCAGCTCTGCACAAAGCTCCCAGGGTGTAACTTACTTTGTAGGGTAATGAAGGAAAATTTTACTAAATTTGGTTTTAAGAGAACAAGTAGAAACTTGACACATAGGGGTAGTAGAGATGGCATTCAAAAGAACAGTGGAAATAAGGAGGGTAGCCTATTTGGAGGTGATATGGTTTGGCTGTGTCCCCACCCAAATCTCAACTTGAATCTTATCTCCCAGAATTCCTATGAGTTGTGGGAGGGACCCAGGGGTAGGTAATTGAATCATGGGGGCCAGTCTTTCCCATGCTGTTCTCCTGATGGTGAATAAGTCTCACAAGATCTGATGGGTTTATCAGAGGTTTCCGCTTTTGCTTCTTCCTCATTTCTTCTTGTCACTGCCATGTAAGAAGTGACTTTCGTCTCCTGCCATGATTCCAAGGCCTCCCTAGCCATGTGGAGGTGTAAGTTCAATTAAACCTCTTTTTCTTCCCAGTCTCAGGTATGTCTTTATCAGTGGCATGAAAATGGACTAATACAGTAAATTGGTACCAGTAGAGTGGGGCATTGCTGAAAAGATACCCAAAAATGTGGAAGCAACTTTGGAACTGGGTAACAGGCAGAGATAGAAACAGTTTGGAGGGCTCAGAAGACAGGAAATTGTGGGAAAGTTTGGAACTTCCTAGAGACTTGTTTAATGACTTTGCCCAAAATGCTGATAGCAATAGGGACAATAAAATCCAGGCTGAAGTGGTCTCAGATGGAGATGAGGAACTTGTTGGGAACTGGAGCAAAGGTGACTCTTGTTATGTTTTAGCAAAGAGAACGGAGGCGTTTTGCCCCTGCTCTAGAGATTTGTGGAACTTTGAACTTCAGAGAGATGATTTAAGGTGTCTGGCAGAAGAAATTTCTAAGCAGCAAAGCATTTAAGAGGTGACTTGGATGCTATTAAAGGCATTTACTTTTATAAGAGAAGCAGAGCATAAACGTTTGGAATATTTGCAGCCAGACTATGTGATAGAAAAGAAAAACCGATTTTCTGGTGAGAAATTAAAGCCAGCTGCAGAAATTTGCATAAGTAGCAAGAAGGCTAATGTTAATCCCCAAGACCATGGAGAAAATGTCTCTAGGGCATGTCAGAGACCTTCATGGGAGCCCCTCCTATCACAGGCCCAGAGGCCCAGGAGGAAAAATTGGTTTCATGGGCCGGGCCCAGGGTCCCTTTGCTGAGTGCAGCCTAGGGACTTGGTGCCCTGTGTCCCAGCCTCTCCAGCCATGGCTGAAAGGGGCCAGTGTACACCTTGGGCTGTTGCTTCAGAGGGTAGAAGCCCCAAACCTTGGCAGCTTCCATGTGGTGGTGAGCCTGTGGGTGCACAAAAGTCATGAATTGAGGTTTGGGAACCTCTGTTTAGATTTCAGAAGATGTATGGAAACACTTGGATGCCCAGGCAAAAGTTTGCTGCCAGGGCAGGGCCCTCATGGCAACCTCCGCTAGGGCAGTGCAGAAGGGAAATGTGGAGTCGGAGCTTCCACGCAGCGTCTCTACTGGGGCAGTGCCTAATGGAGCTATGAAAAGAGGGCTACCATCCTCAGACCCCAGAACGGAAGATCCACCCACAGCTTGCACTGTGCACTTGGAAAAGCCACAGACACTCAACACCAGCCTGTGAAAGTAGCCAGGAGGGCAAGACCATGGGAACCCACCCCTTGAATCAGCATGACCTGGATGTGAGATTTGGCATCAAAGGAGATCATACTGGAGCTTTAAAATTTGACTGCCTCACTGGATTTCAGACTCACATGGGCCCTGTAACTCCTTCCTTTTGGCCAATTTCTCCCATTTGGAACAACTGTGTTTACCCAATACCTATACTCCCATTGTATCTGGGAAGTAACTAGCTTGCTTTGATTTTACAGGCTCATAGGCAGAAGGGACTCACCTTGTCTCAGATGAGACTTTAGACTCTGGACTTTTGTGTTAATGCTGAAATGAGTTAAGACTTTGGGGGACTGTTGGGAAGGCATGATTGGTTTTGAAATGTGAGGACATGAGATTTGGAGGGGCCAGGGGTAGAATGATATGGTTTGGCTGTGTCCCCACCCAAATCTCAACTTGACTTGTATCTCCCAGAATTCCCGTGTGTTGTGGGAGGGACCAAAGGGGAGGTAATTGAATGATGGTGGCCGATCTTTTCCATGCTAGTCTGGTGATAGTAAGTCTCACGAAATCTGATGGGTTTATCAGGGATTTCTGCTTTTGCTTCTTCCTTATTTCCTCTTGCTGCTGCCGTGTAAGAAGTGCCTTTCACCCACCACCATGATTCTGAGACCTCCTCAGCCATGTCTAACTGTAAGTCCAGTTAAATCTCTTTTTCTTCCCAGTCTCAGGTATGTCTTTATCAGCAGTGTGAAAACAGACTAATACAGGGGGCCTGAAAGTCATCAGGTATTTCTGGACATGGGAATGGCAGTGGAAGGGGAGGGTGGTGATGGGAAGGGAAAGGTCAGGAAATAATGATAGAAAGATAGGTCTGGTGTGATTGTGAAGGGCTTGGTATGCTAACTCAGTGTTTCTCAAATGGAGCTCTCAGAACTCCATTACAAACGTAAAAATTGTTGAAGACCCCTGAAGTGCTTTTGTTTACATGGGTTCTATCTATCGATATACCACATTTAGAAATTGAAACTAATAACTTTTAAAATATTTATTAATTTTAAAAGAACCATAATAAACTCATCATGCTGACAAAATAGCATATTTTTTATGAAAATAACTTTTCCAAAACAAAAGATTAACAAAGATTGGCATTGTTTTACATTTTCAAATCTTTTTAACATCTGGCTTAATGGAAGATAGCTGTATTCTTGCATTTTCTTCTATATTCAGTCTGTTTCGATATGTTGTTTTGGTTGAAGCACATGAAGAAAATCCATCTTTACACAGATAAGAAGTCGGAGAAAGGAGGAAAGAATATTTAAAGAGCCTTTTGGCTGGGCACGGTGGCTCACACCTGTAATCCCAGCACTTTGTGAGACTGACGTGGGTAGATCACAAGGTCAGGAGATCAAGACCATCCTGGCCAACATGATGAAACCCCGTCCCTACTAAAAATACAAAAATTAGCTGGGCGTGGTGGTGTGGGCCTGTAGTCCCAGCTACTTGGTAGGCTGAGGCAGGAGAATTGCTTGAACCTGGGAGGCGGAGGTTGCAGTGAGCTGAGATTACGCCACTGCACTTCAGCCTGGTGACAGAGCGAGACTGTGTTTTAAAAAACAAAAATAGCATTTTTAGATAATTGTGAATATTCTTTGTTAATACACTAAACTCAACAAGCAATAGATTCTTAAAGGTCAGTTGCATTATGATATCTGAAACTATCAATGAACTTTTCAGTGTGAGACATTAAAATCCATTGATTAATTTTGAAATTAGATTGGCTCTTCTACCCATGCGTGACTTTGTAACACCATGCACAGATAATTTGCAAAATAATGGTTCACTGAGTCACTGGTGGATCTTCCAAATGTTGACACATTCATTTACATCCAATATATCTTGTAGAAAAGCTTTTAAGCATTGGGAAGCTGCCAAACTCATAGTGGTGAATACAAGTTTTTCAAAACTCTAATGTTTGTTTGAAAAGCTCACATTTTATCACTGGCAACAAATATTGAGAGTTTTCCTCGTAAAGATAGGCAGGCTTACTTTGTTCACTTTCAAGCAAAAGACTGCCAAATACCCAAGTCTGAATAACTATAGTTTGTCTCACAATTGTTCTTTCAAGTAAAAATAGTCTTCCATGAACAAGTGGCTAGTAGCTCACAACTCAAACGGTTGCAGTATTCCTTAAGGCAAGCATTACACGTGGGTGTGCAGCCTGAAGTGCTTTTGGCATACTTCCCATCATATCACATAGAATATTTAAGAAGACTGTACTCAAGGGTAGAGGTTTAATAAAATTGATTTTTACTGCTTCATCAAGGACATTCTCACTTGAGAAGCAACCATTTCTTGAGAGTGTGTGGTAGTGAGACCCACTATACCACCATTACGCTCTCACATCCCTGCCTTGATTGGTGCTGACTCCAGCAGTCGTGCCTTCACTGCTTTTGCACCATTAGTGCAAATGTCAACACAATGAAAAAGGCATATAACATTTTAGTATCATTCTACAAATAGCTCTGACCTGGCAGACCGCCTGCATGGGTCTCAGGAATTCCCCTGGGTTTACGAGCCACATTTTGAGAACCTCTATGCTAAGGGATTACAGGCTCAGGTTGCTAACTTGTAGACAGTTGGGACCCATGGAGGATCTCAAAGAGAGTGCCTCGGTCAGACACTCTCCTCTGGGTGCTCACAGCACTTCGGATCTTACAGCACTTATCACACACTTCTGTAACAGTGGTGTTTATGTGTCTGTCTCCCAAGAAAACTGAGCATCTTGAGAGCAGAGACTAATTCACACACATCCTCTCCCAAGCCCAGAGCCCACTTAGGCGGCACTCAAGAAATGCTATTGAGTGAGTGCCCTGAGGATGACTCCAGCAGCACTGTGACTCTGGAAACTCAGGGCCAGAAGGAGATTTCAGTCATCCTCTTGCCTTTGAGTGTCTAATCCATTTAGAAAGATGTTAACTCATTCCTGGTTCAAAAGATGTCCAAGGAAGTTGTAACTGCACCTTCCTTAATCTCTGTCTTTCCAACCTGTGGCATACCTCTTTCTACTACCACCCAGGACTGTTCTGCATACAGACTACATGCCTTGTCTTTCCTGAGAGAAGAGATTTATGTAAATATAGAATTCACTTTTATTTATCACATCCGAGACAATCAACTAGTGCAGAACCTTAACTTTGTTGGACTTGGTCATTGAAATATAATAAAAATTATATTAACAATGTTGAAAATTCTTGACAATGTATTTTATCTCATTTATTTATTTTGAAGGTTTTATAGCAGAGAAAGATAATCTATAGTTTATAGCAGAGAAAGATAATCTATAGATTATATTTCTTATGTTTGTGGATTCAGAGGGTTCACCTAGAGTTTGGTTACATGGATATATTGCATAGTGATGAAGTCTGGACCTTTAGTGGGGCCATCACCCTAATAGTGTGCATTGTACCCATAAAGTAATTTCTTGTCCCTCACCTCTGTAGATTATATTAACATGCTTTTAAATTTTACTATTTACTTAATTGTGGAGAATTATGAATTACGGTGTAACTCTCCACTTCCAGACTAGCTACAGAGACCTGGTTTTTTGCAAGATACGTGGGTGACAATTTTGTTAAATTTGGTTCTGCCTTAATAAAATCCAACGACTCTGAAAAAGAAATTTGAGAAAAGATACCACATGTTGGCAAATCACGTGTGATAGAAAAGAACCCTTATGAATCGCTCTTCCCTAATTATGAAGTCATCTTTAATTCAGTTCAATAAAACATTTAATTTTGTCTGTATCTTCAGAGAGAGAAATTCACAGGTCAGCTTGTTCACAGAAAACATTTAGTAAATGGAAGTATATGACCTTTTGAATCATTGTTTCAGGTCAATTAAACTTGGGTAAAAATCCATTTTATCTTTTCCTCATGAAATCTTTGAGGATAGAATTAAATCAGATGTTTCTATAAATCTTCTGAGAGTCTTCTGCATTTAAAAAATGTGAATGTCTATTCAGGAAACTCAAATTATTACATGTATAAAGGACTCCTATTTTACATCCTTACTAGGGTAAGTTTTAAAATTATTTTAACAAAATCAACTTGCTGGAGGTTGGCAGCCATGGTGAGGGACTCTTTTGGATCTACTCCTGGATCAGAACTGGCTGCGAGTAGAAGTGCCCTATATGGGGGCATTTCTATCTCTGGGGGACTTCATGCACCCTGGGGTTTAGGACCAATCTAGGGCTCTATGAAATCTACTTTTCTCTTTAAAAGTGGCACTAATCTCCTTCTGCCCTGGGATATAAATTTTTTATTCACAATCCTGGCCCTAGGAAAGGGGAGCAGTTTCAAAAGTTTCCAGTTCACCTTCCCCACTCTGAGAGGTGTTGCACTGCAGTCCAAGGGTCTAATGTGGACGTTACTCTTAACTGCAGTGTATCAGTTCCAACTATATACTCAAGTCTGGGGAAAATGACCACACAGGCCCAAGGGGCCCATGGTATACTGGACTGTGGCCTGGATTCCATTTATTACCTGGCCCCTGTGAGTCCTCCTCCTAGCAGTGGGGCCATGATGACATTTTGCATCCCCAACTGTCCGTGTCAACCCAGACCCCTGTCTAATAATTGATTAAAGCACAGGGATTGAGAGAGAACCTGGGTTCAAGTCCCTGGTCCAGCACTTGGTGAACAAGGGACTTCAAGCAATGTTCAACCTCTGTCGGCCTCATTTTCTGTTTCTATTAAATGGCCTGGGATATGACTTTTAGAATACTTTGAATCCCATTTGGATTTTATGAAGATTAAATGAGACACTTTATGTGAGTTTAGAATTATTCCTGGCCCATAATAGCACGCATTTTATATGCTAGTATTCCTAAAACTAAAGGCCATTTGAGATTCTCCAGCTGGAGTGTACTTTGCTGAAAGTCTGAGAAATCTACAAAAATTAGACAGTCTTCCATATCTCAGCACCTAGCTCTGCTCTGGTTTAGAGCTAAAGACTAGAAGAAGCATCCTATCTGCATGCTTTCAGCTGAGGAAAAGTCCCAGGGTCACTTTGCTCTGGGCTGCTGAGTCCAGCCACCAGGGTGATGATCTCCTGTGGTCTGGAAGCTCCTGCATCAGGGGCACAGGGTCTGGAGGCTCTGGTCAAAGATTCAGGACACCATGGGCAGGGCTAGTAGCATCCACTGTACAGCCGGGTTATGGAGAGGCAGGGATAGTGCTGCCCCATTGGCACAGTGAGAACAGCAACAGACTGTCAGGCTTCTAATCTCAGGCATTTGCCTTTAGTTCTATGTCACTCCTTGGCTTCAATGGCATAACCAGCCTTATCACTGTGCCAGCCTTTGGAGATGTGCGTGTGTAATCCAAATACAATTGGGCCACCTCTAGAACCAGTCTCTACGGTGTCACATTAAAAACTCCAGCCATCCAGACCCCTCCCTCCAAATAGAGCTCAGGCATGCTGAGCTGCAAACCTCAAAACTCAATTTCAGGCCCAGCTCTTCACTAGAAGGAGCAGGGAAATGGTGGCTGGCACTGTCTTACGGCTGTTCATTGTTATGGGGGCCAGAGCAGTCCCGTCTGCCAGATATAGTCCTCAAGGCCCCGATATGGAGTAGAATCGGGGCTGTACATGGCCCTGGATCTGTGACTATCCGTTTAATACATGTCAACTCAGTTAGTTAAATTAATATAGTCAAATAAATATATTTATGTAAACAAATACACATCCATACTAAAAAACTAGTCAAATCCCATTTCAGACCCGGTTCTTGACCATCCTTTTCAGACAGCTCTCTCACTTTCATCTCACATCTCCCTCTCTCTTTACTACCTGCCACTATGGGACTCCTCTCGCCAGGATGCTCTCCCTGGCTTCTTCCCCACCAGGCCTCACTGGTCATGCACTCCATGCCCGCAACATGTGATCTTCCCACTGCACGCACCTTTCTTTCTCTAATCATTGTCCTCGTGAGAACCTGCCGCCCTGCAATTATGGTAAATAAGAATTCTCCACTTTGCTACATGCAGGTGAGTCAGGCCACCCAACCATATCCTCCTCCCAAAGTCAGGGTGCCTCCAGTTTAGGCTGCCCTTCTGAGCCCCTAAGATTGTTTGAAATCCCAGTCTTAGCAGCTTTGTGCCCTTCTTTTAGCAAATATTTTCCAGTCCAGCAAAGGGGTTGGGCCTCCTTGCATAGTTGAAAGAACCATTCTAGGCCCTGCTTTCCTTGGAGATATGTCCCAGGAGTGAGGTGCATTGCAATACACAGGTACTGCTCATCACCAGGAGTTTACTGACACCCAGGGTCATGTATGAGAGTCACGGGGCCTCTCTGAAAAGTGCCCCTCAGCCATCTTGCTTGTTAGTTTTGTGGTCAAAACCTTTCTTGACATCAGTAGCCTTCCTTGGCCTCTCACCACCTTCAGCCTTCGGAGTGAGCCACAAATCTCCACATTTCCAGAGATGAACACTCCCAGTGCTTTCAGAGCCCAAAGCTTTCTGTCTGGATTTCCTCTCTCCCTAGTGCTTTGACTTGCTGGTCCCACAAACCCATCTTCTGAGCTCTGACCCTTCCCATCCCCCACCACACAACTACTAGCCTTCTATTGTCACTCTTCCAATCTCAAGAGGTCCCCATTCTCCTCCAACGGATGCCCCCCAAGACTATGAGAAGATGGCTGCTTAACTATTATGAATGCATCCATTTACACCTTGGCTAAGTATGTTTTCAGCTAATTCATTCAATAGACTTTGTGTGTGTGTGTGTGTGTGTGTGTGTGTGTGTGTGTTCTTTGTGCTAGGCCGGGTGTAAGCCTACAGAGTCTGGAGAGTGAGGCAGGGACTGGGTCTCCCTACATGTGTCTGCCAGCTACCAAAAAGAAAAGGCAGCCCTGATACATGGCAAAGTACGACCATATTAGACCTGAATATCTACTATTACTAGGTTCTTTGTTAGAGATTGAAAACACATTGGCAAGCAAGACAGCTCATTTTCTCAAAGAGTTTACAGCCTGGTGAAAAAGACAGGCAAGAAAGGGCACTTAAGCTTCATAATGGTAAACATTATTGTATTAGGGTTCTCCAGAGAAACAGAAATATATATATATATACACACACATTCACACACACACTCACAATTCCCAACTTGTGGTAGTTCCACTTACAACTTTTGACTTTACAATGATGTGAAAGTAGAAATGCACTTTGAAGTTTACATTTTGATTTTTTTTCCTGGGCTAGTGATAGGTAGTCCAATAGTCTCTTGCAATTCTGGGCAGCGGCAGTGAGCTGTAACTCCCAGTCAGCCACACTATCATGAGGGTAAGCAATGGATACTCCACAGTGTACTGCATTGCCAGATGGTTTTGCCCAGTGCTAGGCTAATGGCAGTGTTTTGAGCACGTTTAAGGTAGGCTAGGCTAAGCTATGATGTTTGGTAGGTTGGATGTATTAAATACATTTTGACTTATGATGTTTTTGAGTTAATATTTCAACTTATGATGGGTTTATCAGAACATAACCCTAGCATAAGTGGAGGAGTATCTGCGTGAGCACACACACACATACACACACACACACACACACACACACACAATCAGCCCTCTTTATCCATGGGGTCCACATCCATGAGTTAGACCAACCATGGATTGAAAATATTCAGAAAAATAATCATGTGTGTACTGAACATGAGCATATTTTCCCCCTATCATTTTTCCCTAAACAGTGCACTATAACAACTGTTTATATAGCATTTACATTGTTTTAAGTATTGTAAGTAATATAGAGATGACTTAAGGTATACAGGAAGAGAATTGTCTATTCATGTCCTTAGCCCACTTTTTGATGGGATTGTTTTTTTCTTGTTGATTTATTTGTATACTCTGGATGTTAATCCTCCATTGGATGTATAGATTGTGAAGATTTTCTCCCACTCTGTGGATTATCTGCTAACTCTGCTGATTATTTCTTTTGCTGTACAGAAGATTTTTAGCTTAATTAATTCCCATGTGTTTATCTTTGTTTTTGTTACATTTGCTTTTGGGTTCTTGGTCATGAAGTCTTTGCCTAAGCCAGTGTCTAGAAGGGCTTTTCCAATGTTATCTTCCAGAATCTTTATGGTTTCAGGTCTTAGATTTTTGCATAAGGTGAGAGATGAGAATCCAGTTTCATTCTTCTACATGTGGCTTGCTGATTATCCCAGCACAATTTGTTGAATAGGGTGTCCTTTCCCACTTTATGTTTTTGTTAGCTTTGTCAAAGATCAGTTGGCCTTAGGTATTTGGCTTTATTTGTGGGTTCTCTATTCTTTTCCATTGGTCTATGTGCCTATTTTTATACCAGTACCATGCTGTTTTGGTGATTATGGCCTTATAGTATAGTTCGAAGTCAGGTAATATGATGCCTCCAGATTTGTTCTTTTTACTTAGTCTTGGGCTATGCAGGCTCTTTCTTTGATTCCATATGAATTTTAGGATTGCTTTATCTAGTTCTGTGAAAAATGATGGTAATAGTTTGATGGGAATTGCATTAAATTTGTAGATTGCTTTTGGCAGTATGGTCATTTTCACAATATTGATTCTACCCATACAACTGGCCAACAAGCTTACGGAAAAATGCTCAACATAATGAATTATCAGGGAAATGCAAATCAAAACCACGATGCATTTCCCTGATAATTAGTGGTGCTGAGCATTTTTCCATAAGCTCGTTGGCCATTTGTATGGGCAGAATCAATATTGTGAAAATGACCATACTGCCAAAAGCAATCTACAATACTGTGAAAATGACCATACTGCCAAAAGCATCAAACTACTTACCATTGTTCTGTGTGCAAATCAAAACCATAATGCACTGGGCACAGTAGCTCATGCCTGTAATCCCAACACTTTGGGAGGCTGAGGCAGTGGATCACCTGAGGTCAGGAGTTTGAGATCAGCCTGGCCAACATGGTGAAATCCCATCTCTACTAAAAATACAAAAATTAGCTGGGCATGGTGGCAGGCGCCTGTAATCCCAGCTACTCAGGAGGCTGAGGCAGGAGAATCTTTTGAACCCGGGAGGCAGAGGTTGCAGTGAGCTGAGATCACACCATTGCACTCCAGCCTGGGCAATAAGAGCCAAACTTTGTCTCAAAAACAAAAGCAAAAACAAACAAACAAACAAACAAACAAACAAAAACTCACCATGTGATACCACGTCACTCCTGCAAGAATGGCCATACTTTAAAAATAAAAAAATAATAGATGGTGGCGTGGATGCAGTGAAAAGGGAACACTTACATGCTATTGGTGAGAATGTAAACTAGTACAACCACTATGGAAAACAGTGTGGAGATTCATTAAAGAACTAAAAGGTCTACCATTTGATCCAGCAATCCCACTACTAGGTATTTACTCAGAGGAAAAGAAGCCATTATGTAATATGAAAAATATACTTGTACATGGATGTTTATAGCAGCACAATTTGCAATTGCAAAAATATGGAACCAGTCCAAATATCGATCAATCAACAAGTGGCGGCCGGACGTGGTGGCTCAAGCCTGTAATCCCAGCACTTTGGGAGGCCGAGACGGGCGAATCACGAGGTCAGGAGATCAAGACCCTCCTGGCTAACATGGTGAAACCCTGTCTCTACTAAAAAATACAAAAAACTAGCCAGACGAGGTGGCAGGCACCTGTAGTCCCAGCTACTCGGGAGGCTGAGGCAGGAGAATGGCATAAACCTGGGAGGCGGAGCTTGCAGTGAGCTGAGATCTGACCACTGCACTCCAGCCTGGGCAACAGAGCAAGACTCTATCTCAATAAATAAATAAATAAATAAATAAATAAATAAATAAATAAAATAATGGCATTCACAGCAACTTGGATGGAATTGGAGACTATAGTCTAAGTGAAGTAACTCAGGAATGGAAAACCAAACATTCTATGTTCTCACTCATATGTGGCAGCTAAGCTATGAGGATGCAAAGGCATAAGAATGATACATTGGACTTTGGGGACTTGGGGGGAAGGATAGGGGATGGTGAGGGATAAAAAACTACACATTGGGTGCAGCATACATTACTCAGGTGATGGGTACACCAAAATCTCAGAAATCACCACTACAGAACTTATTCATGTAACCAGATACCACCTGTTCCCCAAAAACCTATTGAAGTGAAAAAATAAAAAATTAAAAATAAAATAACCTATAAAAAATAAAAATGAAGTATACAGGAAGATGTGCATAGGTTACATGCAAATATTATGCCATTTTATGTAAGTGACCTGAATATCCACAGATTTTGGTATCTGAAGGAGGTCCTTGAACCAATCCCCCATGGATGCTGAGGAAGGACTGTTATTTATATAAACATAATTCATTATAAGGAATAATCACATAATGATGAAGGCAGGCTAACCTAAGATCTGCAGGGTGAGCCAGCAAGCTGGAAACCCAAGAAATCCTTGGTTTAGCTCCAGTCCAACTTAGAAGGTGACCCAGGAGAGTCAATGGTGTCATTTTCATCCAAAGGCCAGCAAGCTGGTGACCCAGGAAGAGTCAAGGTTTCAGTTCAAGATTGAAGGCAGAAAAAAAAGTCTACATTCTATTTGAAGGGTGTTAGGAAGAATTCTCTCTTACTCACAGGAGGGTCAGCCTTTTTGTTCTATCCAAGCCTTCAACTGATTGAGTGAAGCCCACCCACATTAGGGAGGCAATCCACATTAGGGAGGCAATTTGAGTCCCCTGATTCAAATGTTAACCTCATCCAGACACACCCAGAGTAATGCTTGACAAAATATCTGGGCACCCTGTGGTCCAGTCAAGTTGACATATAAAATTAGACATCACTGTCATAGTGTGTGGTAAGTACAGGGCATCCCAGGAGCACCCAGGAGGGCACCTAGATCAGCAGGGCTTCGCTGATTAGGAAGAAACACACTTACAATTAAAGTCTATATGTGGACTCCTCATCTAGAGGTTCTCAGCTGGTGCACAGGGAATTCTTTCATGGATGTGCTATCAGTTCTTCACTGGTACGTAGAACTCATTTAACTGCAGCTGAGTATTCCCACAGCAGGGCCATCTCTTCAGACAGAAGGTGACCTGGGCTGGCTGAGCAGCTTGCTGTGGAGTGGGTGCCGTGGCTGTGGGTAAGAGGGAAGAAGTGGAGCACAGTCAAGTTCCCTCCAAAGAAGGACTCTGCATGCTGGGCCATAGGACGACTGGGCCCCAGAGTATAGGAGAGGTAGCCCAGGCAGCAACCATTCTGTTCCAACAGTCAATTGTGCTGAAGGGGCCATTGGGACAATCACTGTGCTATTATATTTTGTGGTAAGGTTTGTGTTGCAAAGCTTGTTGATTGGTGTTGCATTGTTTTCATCTTTCAGTGCTTCACCAAACATGTTGGTATTAAAAAGAATGCTGTGATCACCAAAAAATTGAGAGTTGCTACATTACATTCTAAATCACAAAGAAGCAAAGGTGTCATTTTCTGTTTCCAACATCAGTAACAACAAACAGTTCGGTCTGAGCCCATTATGTGTGTCTTCCTTGCTCTGAGAGGGCAAAAAATTCACCTTAAGAAAGAATGTAGGCAAACTTTTCTTTTGCTGTAAATGACAAAGCAATTTCTCTACCCATATTTTGAAAAATTGTTTTCATTATGAGTTTGACTTTACTCCTACTTTCTGAAGGAAGGGCACAGGAGATACTAACGAATTCTTTGGCATTGCAAGCAACAAATTATCCACAAAACCTTTCAAGGCAAGAGCCCTGAGCAAACAACTCATGGCCAAGAGCCTTGCAAGTTGGCCCCCCACCGAGGAGGAGAAAAGTGATTTCTTGCGAACCAAGGTTGCTTATACTCCCACATTTAGTACATTTAGTATCCTCAGGTGTGGTGTTAGCAGCCACTTCCCAGGCTGGAAAGCTTTGAAGACTGTCCTCTTTGGAGATCCAGACATTGATTTTGAAAAAGCACCATGCTGCACTAGCCCTGAATGCCCCCCGAGATGGGCTTTCCCATCAGCTCAGAAAGACGATCTAGTCTGAAATGAGGAGCTGCCAGAGTGTGTCTCAGGGCACTGGGAAGCATCTAAGTACAATGGGCTTTCAGAATGGCAAAGGTACTTTAGAACCATAAAGGGTCTTAGGAAACAGCATTTCTCTCTCCAAATGCTCCTAAAAGAGTTATGTAAGTCAACTCCACCATCAAGTCCAAGTTCATATTAATTTACTGTCGTCAAGTTAACCCAGCTCAGCACCAGCTCCTCCACTGCTGAGCCCACACCTACATGGAGTTGTTTCCACAGAGTAAGGGCAGATGTGAACCCTCACTCAATCGCCAGGGCTTTGCATACATTCTCACGTTAATTCTCACAATGCATTTATAAGATAGTTATTATTTTCCTTGTGGTAGGGAAATATTTGGGAATAGTAACCTTTTCCCTCTTCAGTTTGTTTTCACTCCCTCTCTCCCATGATGGCCAGGCCATTTAGGAACCATGCCATTGGAAAGGGAATGAAAGAAGCATTTCTATGCTGGTTTCTATAAACCAGTGATACTGGAGAAAGGAGAGGACCATTGGCATTTCCAAAATGTTGGAGGATTTACTCTTTTTTTAAAGGAGGAATTCTCTTTTGCATACCTGCCACACTCTCTCTCCACTAGGAGAAGAATGGGAAGAGAGGACGGTGAAGTAAGAATAGCTTTTGGGTCCAGGCACAGTGGCTCATGCCTGTAATCCCAGTATCGGAGGCCAAGGTGGAGGATCACTTGAGCCCAGGAGTTCAAGACCAGTCTAGGTAACATAACGAGATCTTGTCTTACAAAAAAAAAAAAAAAAAAAAAATTAACAAAGTATGGTGGTGCATGCCTGTAGTTCCAACTACTTGGGAGGCTAAGGTGGGAGGATTGTTTGAGCCCAGGAGCTCAAGACTGCAGTGAGCTATGATTGCATTACTGTACTCCAGCGTGGGTGATGGAGCGAGACCCTGCCTCTAGAAAATAAATAAATAAATAGAAAATGGGCTTTAGAGGTCCCTGGAGAGAGGGGCTATACCAGGTTACATTGTCTAAAGAGAGTCACAACAACCTCTCCCATCTCACACACTCTTCTTGCAATGTGAGTGTGACACCTTTCAAAGAGAGGTGGGGCTGGTTTCCCCTTCTGTGGTCCTGAGCAATCTGGAGACTCTGGCAGCAGTAGCTCTTAAGGGCCATGCAGCTCTGGTTTGCTGAGACTCTCACCTGTGAGTCCAGGGCAGCCATGCTGTGAGGAAGCTCAGGTTGCGTGGCGGGGCCTTGTGGAGGTGTTCAGGCCCCAGCTGAGGTCCGTGCTGAACAACTGCCATCAACAACCACATGTGTGAGTGTAGAAGCTTCTAGATGATTCCTGCTTCCAGCCATCAGGTTGAGGCTTCATATACCACAGCAGAGAGAGGAAAGGTGTCCCCACGTGCTCTTTGCAAATTTCTGACCCATAGATTTCATGAGCATAATCAAATGGTTGTTTTAAGGCTCTAAATTTTGCAGTAATTTGTTATGCAGAAATAATTGAAACAGGACCCAGTATTCTTTCACCAGGGCTGAGGGAAGTGGTAAACACTATTGGATTTGAGAATGCCAGAACAGAGGATCTGCACTTCCTGAGAGCTCTAGGGTAAGATCCAAGAAACAGAATGGTAGACAGGGCCTTGGACAGCCTCTTAGATTCTGGAAGCCTACCATGGATTGAAACTAGCAGGATGATTCCTCTACCTGCAAGCACGGCACAGATATGAAGGGATGAAGTAACAAACATACCAGACTTATTGGTGAGACATTTGCGTGCCAGAGGTTGGGAAATAAATCCAACTAAAATTCAGGGAACGTCTACCTCAGTAAAATTTCTGGGGGTCCAGTGGTGTGGGGCCTGTTGAGATACTCCTAAGGTGAAGAATATGTTGCTGCATTTGGCCCCTCCTACAACCAAGAAAGAGGCCCAACGTTTAGTGAGCTTATTTGGATTTTGGAGGCAACACATTCATAACTTGGCTGTGTTACTGCAGCCTATTTATCAAGTGGCCTGAAAGGCTGCCAGTATTGAGTGGGGTCCAGAACAGGAAAAGGCTCTGCAACACATACAGGCCGCTGTGCAAGCTGCTCTGCCACTTGGGCCATATGACCCAGCAGATCCAATGGTGCTTGAGATGTCAGTGGCAGATAGGGATGTCCTTTGGAGCCTTTGGCAGGGCCCCATAGGTGAATCACAGTGGAGGCCTCTAGGATTTTGGAGCAAGGCCCTGCCATCTTCTACAGATAACTACTCTCCTTTTGAGAGACGATTCTTGGCCTGTTACTGGGCTTTGGTGGAAACTGAACGTTTGACTATAAGTCATCAAGTCACCATATGACTGAACTGCCTGTTATGAACTGGGTACTCTCTGATACAGTGGGTCATGCACAGCAGCATTCCATCATCAAATGGAAGTGGTATATACATGATCAGGCTCGAGCAGGTCCTAAAGGCACAAGTAAGTTACATGAGGAATGGCTCAAATGCCCATGGTCTCTACTCCTGCCACCCTGCCTTTTCTCCCCTAGCCTGTACTAATGGCCTCATGGGGAGTTTCCTGTGATAAGTTGAAAGAGGAAGAGAAGACTAGGGCCTGGCTCACAGATGGTTCTGCACGATATGAAGGCACCACCCAAAAGTGGACAACTGCAGCACTACAGCCCCTTTCTAGGACATCCCTGAAGGATAGTGGTGAAGGGAAATCTTCCCAGTGGGCAGAACTTCAAGCAGTGCACCTGGCTGTACACTTTGCATGGAAGGAGAAATGGTCAGATGTGTGACTATATACTGATTCATTGGCTGTAGCCAATGATTTGGCTGAATGGTCAGGGATTTGGAAGAAGCATGATTGGAAAATTGATGACAAAGAAATTTGGGGAACAGGTATGTGGATGGACCTCTCTGAGTGGTCAAGAACAGTGAAGATATTTGTATCCCATGTGAGTGCTCACCAACAGGTCACCTCAGCAGAGGAGGATTTTAATAAGTAGATAGGATGACCCGTTCTGTGGACACCACTCAGCCTCTTTCCCCAGCCACCCCTGTCATCACCCAATGGGCCCAGGAACAAAGTGGCAGTGGTGGCAGAGATGGAGGTTACATATGAGCTCAGCAACATGGACTTCCACTCACCAAGGCTGACCTGGCTATGGCCATTGCTGAGTGCCCAATTTGCCAGCAACAGACCAACACTGAGCCCTCAATATGGCATCCAAGGGCAGTGGTTTGTCCTCACTGGAATAGACACTTACTCCAGATATGGGTTTGCCTATCCTGCACGCAATGCTTCTGCCAAGACTACCATCCATGAACTCACAGAATGCCTTATCCACCATCATGGTATTCCACACAGCATTGCCTCTGACCAAGGCACTCACATTATGGCTAAAGAAGTGTGGCAGTGGGCTCATGCTCATCGAATTCACTGGTCTTACCATGATCCTCGTCATCCTGAAGCAGCTAGATTGATAGAACGGTGGAATGGCCTTTTGAAGTCACAATTACAGTGCCAAATAGGTGACAATACTTGGCAGGGCTGGGGCAACGTTCTCCAGAAGGCTGTGTATGCTCTGAATCAGTGTTCAATATATGGTACTATTTCTCCCATAGCCAGGATTCATGGGTCCAGAAATCAAGGGGTGGAAGTGGAAGTGGCACCACTCACCATCACCCCTAGTGATCCACTAGCAAAATGTTTGTTTCCTGTTCCCACGACATTACGTTCTGCTGGCGTAGAAGTCTTAGTTCAGAGGGAGGAATGCTGCCACCAGGAGACACAACAACCATTCCATTAAACTGGAAGTTAAGATTGCCACGTGGAGACTTTGGGCTCCTCCTACCTTTAAGTCAACAGGCTAAGGAGGGAGTTACAGTGTTGGCTGGGGTGATTGACCTGAACTATCAAGATGAAATCAGTCTACTACTCCACAACAGAGATAAGGAAGAGTATGCATGGAATATAGCAGATCCATTAGGGCGTCCCTTAGTATTACAATGCCCTGTGATTAAGGTCAATGGGAAACTGCAACAACCCAATCCAGGCAGGACTAAAAATGGCCCAGACCCCTCAGGAATGAAGGTTTGGGTCACTCCACCAGGGAGAAAACCACGACGTGCTGAGGTGCTTGCTGAAGGCAAAGGGAATGCAGAATGGGTAGTAGAAGAAGGTAGTCATCAATACCAGCTACAACCACACGACCAGCTGCAGAAATGGGGACTGTAATTGTCTTGAGTATTTCCTCCTTCTTTTGCTAAAAACATGTTTGTGCAAGTATACACTTGTACTGAGACTTGATTAGGATTGGATAATCATCATGATCCAACAGTACAGGATTGGTGGAAATAGTAAGATGAGAGATTCAAAGAATCTTGTCTTTGATGCTTTCTATTGAAGATTCAGTTGATGACAAATTTAAAGAATTGTTTTTGAGACGGAGTCTCATTCGGTTTCCCAGGCACACAATCTCGGCTCACTGCAACCTCTGCCTTCCAGGTTCAAGCGATTCTCCTGCCTCAGCCTCCCAAGTAGCTGGGATTACAGGCACACACCACCACGCCAGCTAATTTTTTTTTTTTAGGGATGGGATTTTACGATGTTGGCCAGGCTGGTCTTGAATGCCTGACCTCAGGTGATCTGCTCCCAAAGTGCTGGGATTACAGGCACGAGCCACCACGCCCAGCCGAATTTAAAGAATTTTTACAGGAAATTTCTGTAATGAACAAAGAAAGGTTTTCCTTGGGCTGGAGGTTACCATCAAAGTCAAGTCATGCTAATGAAGACATGTTAAAGATTTGCTAATAAAGATAGCGAAATCCTGTTAACTAGATTGTAAGGGAGGTTTGGGTTCTAAGTATCCAGGCTGAGTGTGGGAGCCAGTGGGTTCTGTTCTCACTACTATATCCCGATTTTACATTTAGGAGACCTTGGGTTCAGACCCCTCTGAACTTGTAACGCATTCAAAGTTACTTGTAACTTTGAAGTAACTTGTTCAAAGTCACAAATCTAGTCAGATGAAATAGTACAGTGGTTAAGAGCATGGGTTCTGAAATTAAACTGTTTGGGATCTTATGCAAGTTTAGAAAGTTACTTAATTTCTCTGTGCCTCAGTTTTATCATCCATAAAATGGGGGTACTAATGGTAGCTAGCACATAGAATTGTGATGAGAAGTAAATGCATTAACGTCTGAAAAGGGTTTACCACAGGCTCTGCCATTGTGCTCCAAAAATGACAGCTAGCAGTAGTAATAGTTGCATAATAGTAAAAGTGGTAGTAGTAATAATAGTAAGTGTAGACCAGGGTTTGAACCCATTCTGTTGGACTCCAGTGCAGAATTGGCTACAGAATTTGTCCAGTGCAAAATTAAAATGCAGGACCCTTTGTCCAAAAGTTGTTAAGAATTTCAAGAAAGCAACAGTAACGCATTAAATTAAACATAGGGTCCTTCTAAACACCCAGCCCTGTATGCATGCACAAGTCACATGCCCATGAAACTGGCTCTGCTCCACGGCACTTTCAAGGAAAATCCATTATCCTCTTAACTAGTGTTAAATAAAATCTATGGGAGGCCACTGATTTGGACTGAGCTACTGCATTAGGCCCCAACATGTGAACCCAAAATGGAGTCACCTGTGCTAAGATTCCATGTCATCAAACTGAAACCTAACCTGTTTACTTGTAAGATCTGACCTTCCTCTGGGCTTGATGGCTCATACCTGTAATCACAGCACTTTGGGAGGCCAAGGCAGGTGGATTGCCTCAGCTCAAGAGTTTGACATCAGCCTGGGCAACATGGTGAAACCGTGTCTCTATTAAAAAATACAAAAAAATTAGCTGAGCATGGTGGTGCACACCTGTAGTCCCTGCTCCTTGGGGGACTGAGGTGGGAGGATCATTTGAGCTGGGGAGGTTGAGGCTGCAGTGAGCTGAAATTGTGCCACTGCACTGCAGTTTGGACAACAGAGTGAGACCCTGTTTTCCCTCACCACACCCCCCTGCAAAAAAAAAAAAAGAAAAAAAGAAAAGATCTGACCTTCCCAGAAATCGGGGTAGAGATGATAGCCAAATCCCTAAACAGGCCCGATTTCCAAATAAATAAATAAACAGGAGATTCACAGCAACTAATCGAAAGGGACCCAGTCAATCTGAGCTAGCATGGTAAGAAAATTCCTTCTGCTTTAAGGCATATGAAGAAAGTAACTTGAAGTAACCTGATGTTAACCAATCCACTTTTTGAACCGTTCTGTTTCATTGTTTCTGCTCAAGCTACCTCACAAAAATAAATGTCCTGCCATGCTTCTTGAAGCTCCTATTTTGTAGGCTGGATGCTGCCCAGTTCATGAATTGTTAATACAAGCCAATTAGATCTTTAAACCTCAATTTGCTAAAATTTTACTCTTTCACAGTAGCACTGCATTGTACCGACCTGCTCCTCCATATTACAACTACCATCTAAGAAGTTTGGAACCCCAATAAAAGGTTGCTTTCCTGCAAAAATTTAGCTATTTTGCCAACACAGATTTTATAAGATTTGAAACTACTGTACCAGATTAAGTTGCACAAAGTAGCACTTATCCATGGCCTTTTGGACAATCTCTTATGTGAAAGGTTAGAGACAGATTGGAATGGTCTTAGTACCTACTACATGCCCTGAAGTCACACCAAACTTAGACTTCGAGTTTGATTCTTTAAATGTTTCTTTGAAAACAATATTATGGGCTGGGCATGGTAGCTCATGCATGTTATCCCAGCACTTTGGGAGGCCAAGGCGGGCCGATCACGAGGTCAGGAGATCAAGATCATCCTGGCCAACATGGGAAAACCCATCTCTATGAAAAATACAAAAATTAGCTGGGCGTGGTGACACGTGCCTGTAATCCCAGCTACTCAGGAGGCCGAGGCAGGAGAATTGCTTGAACCTGGGAGTCAGAGGTTGCAGTGAGCCAAGATTGCACCACTGCACTCCAGCCTGGCAACAGAGCGAGACTCTGTTTAAAAAAGAAAAAAAGAAAAAAAGAAAATCATATTATGTAGCTGGGCATGATGGCTCATGCCTGAAACTTCAGGAGACTGAAGTGGGTGGATGGTTTGAGGCTAGGAGTTCAAGACCAGCCTGAGCAACATAGCAAGACCTCCATCTCTACAAAATAAAAATTAAAAAATTAGCTGGGCTTAGTGGTATGTTCCTGTAGTCCCAGCTACTCAGCAGACTAAGGCAGGAGGATCACTTGAGCCCAGGAATTCAAGGCTGCAGTGAGCCATGATGGTGCCACTGAATTCCAGCCTGAGTGACAGAATGAAACCCTAACTCTTAAAAAGAAATTGTATTATGGCTGCCTCTGGTCAGTAGAATTGTGAGCGAATTAAATTTTTTTCTATATATTTTCCTGTAGTTTCCATTTTTTAAGCAATTTAACATGGGTTGATTTGAGATTAAAAATTATGTTAAATGTTTTATGTTTTACAAATCAGATCATTCCAGCATGGTACAGCTATTCTGGAAAGGAAAGAGCTTATGAATCTATCTTCATATAGAGCTTGAAATGCTTCCAGAATATTTTCTATTGAGTCTATAGTTGGATGCTTAGGACTTTGATCCTGAGAAATCCTGGGTACAGAGAGAATAGAATCAACTTTGAAATTAACTTAGTGAGCTTATCTAGTTCTGCTGGGACAAAGCAGAAGAGAATGTTTTATTTGGTACAAGCCATTAATAAGAGAAAACAAAGTAAAACAACTGGAGGTAACCAGAAGGTAACACAAAAAGTTAGTGTTTGATTTTGACATCAAATGGTTCCCTGGACACTCAAGACTTTATACAACCACTTTCCAACCCTGGCATTACTGGGAAAGAAAATTTCAAATGCTATTTTGTAGCACTGGATCAGACAAAGACTCTTCCATCAAAATGTTAGTCAAGCTTCTGCAAGTCATTTGCTTGACTAGGCCAGACTTTGGGCTTCCCTCTCTGTCCTTGTATAATAGAATCCAGTTTTGGGTGGGGTTTTTTTTTTTCTCTGTTTTTTTGAGACAGAGTCTAGCTCTGTCACCCAGGCTGGAGTGAAGTGGTGCGATCTCGGCTCACTGCACCCTCTGCCTCCCAGGTTCAAGCAATTCTCCTGCCTCGGCCTCCTGAGTAGCTGGGATTACAGACACCTGCCACCACACTCAGCTAATTTTTGTATTTTTAGTAAAGATGGGTTTTCAGTATGTTGGCCAGGGTGATCTCGAACTCCTGACCTCATGATCACCCTCCTCCTCAACCTCCCAAAGTGCTGGGATTACAAGCGTGAGCCACCATGCTTGGCCAGGATCCAGTTTGAGCAAGAATCCCGCTAAGCCAAATTAACCAAAACCCCCACTCTGCTATCTGACCACCCTTGCCTTCAGCAATAACCCTATCAAGTCAGTTTAGCCAGAAACCCCTTATCCCTGACAATTTCTCTTAGTAATTTTTCATCTATTGACCTCCACCCTGCTCCTTGTAATAAATCCCTACTTATCCTTGTTGGAGCTGGAGTTGAGTCCAGTCTTTTCCCCCCACTACAAGACCTGATGCCTATCACCATGGACCCCTTGCATAAAGCCTACATTGCCATCTTTGACAAGTATCAAGAATAATTTTTCTTTAATAATTTTTCTTTAACAGATCAAATGAAGTAATACTCCTTTAATAAAAACTATTAGAATGAAAATGTCACAGCTTTTCCTGATTCTTACAATTAAAGTCTGTTAGCCTCATTCTGGGGAAAGATGATGAGTTTTCATTTTTCAATGAATGATGCAGTATGTGAAGCTATGAATGTGGAAGGCAGTGACGTTAACACAAAAGACCACTGCTGTCACTTTTCCTGAGGACCTGAGCCATGAACTGCTGCTCTTCATAGCACAGATATAGGTCAGCAGTTCTAGGACAGTGACCCAGTCCCTTACCTCCTTGCAGGAGAGACAGGGACATACAAGGAGTAAAACTGTAGCTGGTAGATGTGGTGGAAGAGAAAAGTAAGACAGGGAGATAAAAGGGAGGGGGCAGTTGTCTTGTCGAGAAAGAGGCTCGGAGCTGCAGGTTGTCATCCAGATCTATAGTGTCTTAACTTTGGGCATGCATTTAAGAGGTGGGGACAGGAACTATATGGACAGTGAAACTCTGCCATGCATGCAAGTGAAGTCTGAAAATTTCAATTGTCCTAATGTGAGTGGATAAAACCATTTTTCAGTCTGTATTATCACAAAAAGCACAGAAATAAAGTGAAACGTATACACAACTGACTATACAAGGAACTCAAAGTCTCAGATGATCAAGGTTATCTCTTCCTAAGGCCTCCATGTCCACCCTTCCTAACTTTCCCTCTCCGCAGGAAAACAACATCTTCCCACCCTTTGAGGTCAGGGCTGCTCTGAGGATGGGAACCATTCACAGCGTAGCCAAATTTCTCTTATCTGTGTTGGCTTCACTGCTGGGTATGTTACTGGGAGAGTTTACCATGGGTGTAGGGATGAACTGAGTGGAGCTCTGTTCTTCCCATTGCCTCCTCTCTCACTCTCCCAGAATCCCCTGAGGCCCTTGAGCCTTTCCGGTGGTGGCATTGTGGTTGTTTTCCAGGTTGACAGCCTTCCTCTATCCAGTCTTCTGGGCTCATGTTTGTTTTACTCATTTATTCATTAACTCATTTGTTCACCAAATGAGCACCTGTCCTGTGCAAAGCAGGTGCTATGAGCTAAAGCTACAAACACAAATAAACACAAGCTCTTGCTGGCTCTTTGAGAATTCACCATCTTTAAAAGTACAAATACAAGGACATATCAAGCATTTACTATGCACCAAATGCTCTTCCAAACATTTGATATGTGATGACTCAATGGATTGTTACAACCCCTTGAAATAAATAATGTTGTCATCCCCATTTGATGCAACAGGAACTGAAGCCCGGAGAGGAGAAGCAACTTGCTCTACATCACACAGCTTCTAAGTAGAGGAACCAGGATTCAAACTGGACCTTCTGGCCCTTGACCGTGAGTTCTTCACCACTCTGCCCAGACTCTACTGTCTCTCGCCAAACACCAGGACAAGGTAGGGCTGCTTCGGGACATGTATAACAGAATGTGGCAAAAAGTTTTGGGAAAAGAACTTTCCTGGGAAATCCTTTGAAATAGCACAGAGAATGTTGACATGCAACAGCTTAATGGGTGGATAACTGGGGGCAGAGGCAGTGGTCATGCCAGGGCCCCACCTGTTCTAAGGCTGTGGGGGTACTGGGGCATCTCCAGGGAGCAGCAGCAGTCACACTCTTGGGAGAGGAGGCAGTGACATCTTAGAGGCATCATTGGCAGACTGCTCACAAAGTCACTGTGTTTGTCGTCCAAGAGGAACACATGACTGTGGGAGCACGTGCATTTCCAAGTCAAGCAGTGGAAAATTTGCTAGGGAGAAATGGAAATACTAGGCAGTTTCTTTGTAATACACAACAAAGCCCCTTGGCTATATTTTTTATGAGTAGAGATTATTTCTCCACTTTTTATTTTTAACTACATCTAGTAGTAAATCAAATCATGCTCATGAATTTTTTTTTTTTTTTTTTTTTTTTTTTTTAAAAAAACCAGGGGGGGTTGTAGGGGGGAAGGAGAGAAACCAGGAATTTAGGAGATGTAGGTTTAACATCTCCTAAATTACTAGCATTGTCACCTACTCGTGGTGTGACCTTGGGCACCGCAGTAGTCCTTTGGCCACTGGAAAGATCTTACCTCCTAAAAAGTTCTGATTGAGCAATTCACCTTGCATTTCCAGCAACATGCTTCATGAAAGAAAGGGGTTTTGTTCTCTGAGCTTGGCTGAATTAGCAAATTCTTACTTGTGGCTTAGAGTTTCTTCTTTGATTTCAGAGCTTCCTTCAAATCTTTTTTTCCTAAAAATTACTTGTCCATTAAGTAGTTTGATTCTGTCCTGTTGCTGCAATATATGTCTCAGTAACCTTAAAAAAACTCTCTGTTCCAACCACTGATCTTGGCTCTGCTCCCTCTGTGGGAGCCAGATTTATTTTGCTCATGGAGTGTTTTCCTTCCCTCCCTGTTTATTGGTTTATTTGTTGCCATTAAGTACACATTAAGTACAGTTTTGTGGTTTGGGTGGTTTTTTTTTCTTATTTAGCCAGTATCATTCAGTTCTGGGAAGCAAAGATGCTCATGATGTTGGTTTGAGCCCAGGAAATTCAGCTGGGGGGGCGGGGAAGTCCTAATTCATACAATTACTGTATTAACAGACTTTCAGTAAGTTGCTATTAAAAATAAATAAATAAAAGTCAGCCAGGCACGGTGGCTCACGCCTGTAATCCCAGCACTTTGGGAGGCCGAGGCGGGCAGATCACCTAAGGTCAGGAGTTTGAGACCAGCCTGACCAACATGGAGAAACCCCATCTCTACTAAAAATACAAAATTAGCCATGAGAGGTGGCACATGCCTGTAATCCCAGCTATTCGGGAGGCTGAGGCAGGGGAATTGCTTGAACCGGGAGGCGGAGGTTGCAGTGAGCCAAGGTCACACCATTGCACTCTAGCCTGGGCAACAAAAGAGAAACTCCGTCTCAAAAAAAAAAAAAAAAAAAAGGCACCCAGGTGCAATGGTGCACTCCTGCACTCCAGCTACTCAGGAGGCTTAGGTGGAAGGATGGCTTGAGCCCAGGAGTTCTGAGCTTTAGGGGGGCCAGGAATTCACAAGGTCAAGAGGATATGTGCGCTCAGAGCCTGTGCGCTCCCCTTCTGGGCCAGGCACCAGATATGTGGGACCCAGTATTCCCTACCCCAGTAGCCCTGGGCTCACTTCTGGGCCCTGAGTGGGCCTCTTCCCCAAGGCATCCTCCAACACTGACCCCTGTGCTGGTGCGTGCACCAGTGAGGCTAAGGGGTGGCTGGTGGTGGCCATTTACAGGTGTGTGGGCATGCGTGTTGGGGTGTCCACATGTGTGGGCTCTGAAAGCAAGGGTGAGATGATGCGTAAGCCAGCCCTTGAAGGTCATTCAGGCATGGCACTGAGATTTTAAATTTGAACCTGGCCCTTCCACAGTGTCCTGAGATATATTTGTCAAAATAGAAAGATAGAACACACTTTACTTGGCAGTTCATTCACTTGATTTACAACTTCTGAAGAGTTAGAGGCACGGTATGTGGCCTTCCATTGTATTCCTTCGCCAGTTTGCAAATGTTAGGAGTGGCCCGTGAAGGTTGTGAACTGAGAACATCTAAGACAGGTCTCAGTTAATTTAGAAAGTTTATTTTGCCAAGGTTAAGGACACATGCCTGTGACACAGCCTCAGGACGTCCTGACGACATGTACCCAAGGTGGTCAGAGCAGTTTGGTTTTATACATTCTAGGAGACAGGAGACATCAACTAACATATGTAAAATGAACATTGGTTTGGTCCAGAAAGGCGGGACAACTCAACTCAAAGTGGGACAACTCGAAGTGGGGAGGGGGCTTCCATGTCACAGGTAGGTGAGAGACAAACGGTTGCATTCTTTTGAGTTTCTGATTAGCCTTTCCAAAGGAGGCAATCAGATGTGCATTTATCTCAGTGAGCAGAGGGGTGACTTTGAATAGAATAGGAGGCAGGTTGGCCCTAAGTAGTTCCCCAGCTTGACTTTTCCCTTTAACTTAGTGATTTGGGGGCCCCAAGATTTATTTTTCTTTCACAAGGTTTAGAGTAAAGTGCTCAGGTGTACACACTGCTGCATATGTAAAATACACAGCCCAGCCTGTCCTCACGTGTCAAGGGGCTTTCTGCATTTTTGCTGTGTATTATGAAGAACGTGCCTGAGTATTTCCATTTCTCCCTAGCAGATTTTCCACTGCCTGACTTGGAAATGCATGTGCTCCCATGGTCACGTGATCCCCTTGGATGAACACAGTGACTTTGTGAGCAGTCTGCTGATGCTGACACTCCTGCAGCAGCCTTCTGAGCAGTCAGGGGAGCATGAACAAGATATGCTTCTTTTGTGGAAAAAATTTCTAAAAGCACATGCTTCCTCGGTACTTAGTCATTCTTCCTTTGCGTCCTCGTAGGTGCTTATTTCACGGTATTTTGCAGAAAATTGTTTACATTCCTGTCTCCCCTCCTAGGTTCTGAGCTCTTCAAAAACAGGTACTGTGTCTTGGTTCTCTTTAGATTTCCAGCACCCAGCTCTGCGCTCCCAGACAGATAATGAGCATCATGGTGCGATATAATAAAAATATATATATATATTTAGTCTTTCTCTCTGGTTGCTGGCTCAGAGCTCTTAAACCCTCCGAATTTCCTGAGTGGTAGGAATGTCTTTTGTCTGCTAGTGCGTGGACTCAAGGGGTGGGGTAGTGGGGTTATAGCTTCAGGGTGGGGCTGATCACCAGAAAACCAATCGCATGTTTAGAGGGTTAGAATGTTCAGCTCTACACTTCACCGCCCCCACGGAGGGGAGAGGCATTGGAGTTGAGTTCAATCACCAGTGGTCAATGATTCCATCAATCATGTCTATGTAATGAGGTTTTGATTGACACTATGAGGCTAAGGGAACCCTGGGCAGAGGTGTACCCCATCACTCCCCTGACACTGTGCCCCATGAGTCTCTTCCATTTGGCTGTTCCAGAGTTTATCCATTATAATAAACCGGATATTGTAATTAAAGTGCTTTCCTGAGTTCTGTGAATCGTCCTAGCAAATTACCAACCCTGAAGTGGAGTCATGGGAGCCCCCAAATGTGTCTACAAGTTGGACAGAAGTATAGGTAGCCTGGGGACCTGGGACTTGTGACTGGCATCTGAAGTGAGAGCAGTCTTGTGGTACTGAGCCCTTAAGCTGTGGGGCCTGCACTGCTTCCTGGTACTTAGTGTCCGAATTGAATTGAATTGTTTAACACCCAGTTGGTATGAGAGAATTGGTTGGTGTTGGGACACTATATTTGTTGTGGAAAAACACTACCACATATATACTAGCCTAATAATTGAGGCAAAGTGTAAAGCTCAAATTGGCTCTAACTGCAGACTTTACTCCAATTTTGTTAAATATTAAGAATTCTATGGCAGTTTAACATTCCTTCTGTTGAAAGATAGGGTCCATGTACCTTCCCTTGGATATTAACAAGTTTATAACTGTTTTGACCAAGACTGTGTAGTGGAAGTGACCCCATTTACCATCACGGGTGACAGCTGGCTGAGGCCAGTGTTGCAGGTGGTAAAATAATTTACCAAAACAATAATGAGTTAAAGAGGCAAGTTTATTAGAGAGAAAGCACATTGCAAGGAAGCAATGGGCCGCACAGCAGAGATGCACATCTGCAATGCAACAGGGGCTGGAGGGAAGTTTCACAGGGTCGTGCTGGAGGGTTATGTGCAGACAGGATAATGCTGATGGGGCCATTTGCAGAGTGAGGTATTTGAAAACAGTTGTTTTTGGTTAGCTGTCTCTTAGAACAATTGTTTTCCTCCACCAAAGGCCTCTTCTTCATTGTTGCTAACTTATCAGCCTCCATAAGACTAAGTCATAAAAGGTCATGCAGCTTCCATCTGGTTCTTAGAATTCTTGCTCTGAGGATCCCTTTTGGAATCCCGTAGCCATACTGTGAGACCCCCCAGCTACCAGGCAGAGCCACTTGTAGGTGTTCTGGTCAAGTATCGCAGCTGAGACAGCCCAGCAAGTCATCCCTGCCAGGCGGCAGCCAGGTGAACACAGAAGCCTCCAGATGTTTCCAGTCCCCAGATGTTTGAGACACCCCAACCATTCAACTTCCCAGCTGAGGCCCCAGAATCCTGAAGCAGAGACATGCCAACCAAATTCCTGGCCCACAAAATGTATGAGCATTATCTCCTGACTGTTGTTTTATACCAGTGTACTTGGGGTAGCTTTTCTTTTTTTATTTTTATTTTTATTTTAAGTTCTGGGATACATGTGCAGAACATGCAGATTTGTTACATAGGTATACATGTGCCATGGTTGTTTGCTGCACCTATCAACCTGTCATCTATGTTTTAAGCCCCGTATGCATTAGGTATTTGTCCTAATGCTCTCCCTCCCCTTGCCCCCCAACCCCCTGGCAGGTCCCGGTGTGTGATGTTCCCCTCCCTGTGTCTCTGTGTTCTCATTGTTCAACTCCCACTTATGAGTGAGAACATGCAGTGTTTGGTTTTCTGTTCCTGTGTTAGTTTGCTGAGAATGGGGTAGCTTTTCACAGGAATAGTAACCAGAACACATGTCCTCAACATTGTGTAATGACCAGCTGTTTAAAACTCATTTTCTTTACTTTAAGTTATTCTATTTAAGGGCCATTATATTGCAAATGTATATAAAAATTAGACCCTCAGAATCCTGTTAATTGTTAATTATTGAAAGAAGGGGTTTTTTAATGCAATAAATTATGGTTTTACAAGATGCAGGGAAATATTTTTCATGCATGGCAATTATCTTACTACATTAATATTTCTACACAGCTCTGATTATTCCCTTAGATAAATTCCTAGAGATGGATCTGCTGGGTCAAGTGGCATGCATGTTTCAGAGACCACTGATTCACATGACCAGGTTATTAAAACCCACTTCTCACTCAATGCCCTTCCTCTTCCAGGCTTGGGGACTGCACTGGGGTGGGTATTTGGGCTGCTCTTTCCTGCTTCCTCCTCCCCCTCACTCTGCTGCTTCCAGGTCCTTCAGAGCAGGGTTTAGGGAGGGGTGGAAAAGATAGGAAAGGGACAAAAGTCTTTTTACCTGGCGTGGTCCTCTCTTGGGGTCTCATGTCCTCCAAGTGTTAGACATGAATATACTAGGTCTCTTGTGGAGCACTTGGGAAAGTCCTTTGGGAAGTCTTTGGGATGCCTCCCTCAACATGGGTGCCTCAAAGGGAACATTTGCTTCTATTGTCCCTGCTCCCCAACTCCAGCCGATGCTAGAGATCCCCACAGGCTTCTGCTGCCAGTCTGTCACCCTCTAGGGAGTCATCTTCAGGCAGGGTGTCAGCAAAGGTGGCACAAGCCTGGCTTCCTTCCACGGTGTCCACTTGGCCACAGGCAACTCACGCATCCCTATCATACCAAATAAGGTGGAGGTGGGAGCAAGAGCAAGTGCTTCTTCTGTTTGTGGTGCCATCTGTAGCCAGTTCCTTTTTTTTCTACTCAACTGATAGAGAATCTGAATCAGCAATTCACTCTTTAAGCAAATGTTCAGAAAATGAGTGCCTGTCTCTCTTTGCCAATACTCCCAAGCTCTATGATTCATCTGGATCTGGGCCTGGGGAGCATTTTCCCCTAGATCAGAAACTCCCTATCTAATTCCTCCAGTTTTCATATCTTGGGCTCATAGAGACTGGAGTGAGAGTGGGCGTGGGGCCGGGAGCAGAGGCTGAGCACTGTGGGGCTGGGCTGGAGTGTGGAATTGATCATAGGATGGAGAGCCAGGCAGGGCCTCTGTGCTTTGCCTCTTTGCTTTATGGCTAATAATCAAACAATAGAAGTTTTGTTTGAGATTCTCTTACAGTGATTGGTTTAATAATTATAGAATATTCTCTATGATGGATAAAATGTAGCCACTCAAAATCCAAGGACAACTCAATGGGAAATATGTATTGATATGCACATATTGATATATATGTAATGATATATTGCTAAAGGAACAATGTATGTGCCCAAACCACATAATTCCCCATTTATAAAACACATAGTACATATTTATAGATGCATAGAAAAAAATTATTAGAACATCCACCAAACCATTCTCTCAGAAGGATAGAATTATTGGTGATTTCTTCTCTGTGCTTTTTGGGGTTTTCAAATTTCTATGATGAGTACATGTTACTCTGATAAACTTAAAAATTGTTTCTGAAATATAAAACTAAATGTTAAACCTTCTCTTCACGCACACTCTCCTACAAATGTTATTTCTCTTTATTCCCTTTTGAGTTTTCAATATCAAGGGAGCTGTTCTCCTTCAAAGCAAATGAAGGAGCAGAAATAAAATCCACATGTGCTGCTGCTAAATTCTCCACAGTCAGCAAGAGCACACATGTCCAAGGCCCAGGGCAGCAGAGGCCAACAGAGTTCAGACAAGGCAGCCACAGCAGCAAGGGTTTCCGGAAGAGTCCCTGAAGTGGTGGCTTGCATCCTAGGTTGCGCATTGGAACCACCTGGCATACTTTAAAAACTACTCATGCCTGAGGCAGCAGGATTTTAAAAACCAGAGTGATTCTAGTGTGCAGCCAAGGTTAGGAACCCCTGCCAGAGAGTGGGAGCCTCACCTAATTTCCAGGCACCTTCTCCGGGAATTTCCTGTGTTTTCTCTTATGTGAATTGTCTGAAAGCATTTGATTACAAATGCAGTCTCCAAAATTATAACTCAAAGTAGGGGGCAAGAAGAAAGGGTTTTAGGCCATATGCTGGTTTGAATAGTGTCCCCCAAAAGATTTATATTCACCTGGAACCTTAGAATATGACCCTGTTTGGAAATAGGGTCTTTGCAGATGTCATGAAGCGAAGACAAGATCATACTGGAACCAATTAAGGTAAACCCCAAAGCGAATGACTGGCGCCGTCATAAGAAGAGGGAGATTTGAAGGCACACAGACACACACAGTGGTAAGAAGGCCATGAGAAGATGGACACAGGAATCCATCTGCAGTGATGCAGCTACAAGCCAAGGAATGATCAGAACTGCCAGCCCCGTCAGAAGCTAGAAGGGAGGCATGGAATGGATTCTCTCAGAGCCTCCAAAAGGATCAACCCTGTTGACATCTTGATTCTATTACAGCAGCCCTAGGAAACTAACTGTTAGTTTCAGAACTGTTTCAGAAGTCTGACCCCAGAAGCAGGGAAACGGTGCTCTGCAACAGGTAACGCACTCATCAGCACAGCTCTTTACTGGACCTCCAAGGAGTCTCTCTTGCATGCCCACTTTTCTCTGTGTGCACAGGAAAAAAAAAATGCATCTTACACCATCCATGTCAATTCTTTTTCAATTATGTGTATGCAGGACCTACTTGGTTTGCAAGGTGGAAAAAAACCTCACTATACATTTTGTTCAATTGCTTTTCCTAGCTCAGTCAGGAGACCTTTCTTATTAGAGTCACTCACCTTATAACTAACAAGAATTGCCAGCTTTCGAAAAGCAGGTACTTCTAAGTAAAACAAGCACTTCTCTGAAAGAGTCTGATAAAGCTGTGCCTGCTGTAAATAAGACATTCTATGAGTAGGAGTTTGCTATTTCTGCTTCAATCTTGGAAAATTTCTTTCATCGACACTATCTTTAATAGAGAAAGAGAGATGATGAGGCCTTATGTGGTCGTTTACTTTATTCTCCAGCTTTCCAGTGGGCAGCACCAACTATGTAAATTAAGTTGCATTCAACTGAATGATTAATTATCTCATGCCCTAGATCTATAATGGGGGCTGGAAATGCAAAGTGACCGCTGCCCTCAGGAAAACCATAGGAGTGGTAGACAAGTAACAACACATTAGATAGAGCACAGAGCAGAAGCTCAAAGCAGAAGAAATACATTGGAGCTACAGGGACCACGGAATGACTTTCCTATTAGATGGTGAGTTGAACATGAATGTTTATCTGCTCCATCCTGAAAAATGCACTAAGGTGAGAGAAGAGCAATAAAAATAAATATACATAAACCCAAAAGGACTGAGAGAACTGAGGAAGACACCACAATGAATGAAAACCACCATCGGATTTGGTAGGATGGAAACCAGAGGAAGTAGAGGAACGGAGAAATCTGACTACAAAGTGCCTGCAGAGGCGATATTGATCAGAGAAACCAGCTCCACCAAAAGGGAGGGTGGAGGACTGGAGGCACATAAGCTATCAGAGGTCATGATGGGCATAAAGTGAAAAACAAGAGGTTTTGGTTGAAATTCTGTTTTAAGTAGAAATTAGATCCCAGGTTGTTCACCATCTGGAGCAGCTAGGAGGCCACTCCTCCCTACCCAAGTAGGAGACTTATTCTTGGAGCGGAGGACTCAGAGGGACTGCACAGCACAGAGTGGGGCAAAGTGCCGTACTGAGGGCACTTGACCTGCTGAACTGGGAGACTCCCAGCCCTCTTTGCCCCCCATCCCAAGGGTGCAGATGGGACAGCCAGGTGGAAGGGGGTCCCTGGAGAAACTCCAGCCAGGTGCCCACTGAGGTGGAGCCTGGGGAAGTTCAGGACGTTTGCAGCAAGGAGGAGCCTGGCCCCTCCTCTTCCTGGGTAGAACCTGGGATTCAAGCAGCTGGAGGGAAGCGCTCTAGCCGAGGGACTCTGGCCTTGTGAGGGTCCCTGTTTCCCCTTTTCTTCCTTTTACCCAATAAAACCCTGTCTTGCTCACCATTTACATTGCGAGCCTGAATTTTTGTGGCCATGGGGCTGTGAACCCAGAAAATCTGAGGTCATAGTTAATTTAGAAAGTTTATTTTACCAAGGTTGAGGAGGCACCCGTGACAGAGCCTCAGGAAATACTTACGACATGTGCCCAAGGTGGTCAGGGCACAGCCTGGTTTTATACATTTAGGGAGACAAGAGACATCAATCAATATGTGTAAGAAGTACCTTGGATCTTAAATGTACTTAAAGCAAAGGCAGGAAGACTGGGAGTGGGGAAGGAGCTTCCAGGTCAGAGATAGGTGATGCACAAATGGTTACATTCTTTTGAGCCTTCCCAAAGGAGGCAAATCAGCTATGCATCTATCTCAGTGAGCAGAGGAGTGACTCTGAATAGAATGGGCACCAGGTTTGCCCCAAGCAGTTCCCGCTTGAGTTTTCTTTAGTGATTTTGGGAGCCCAGGGTATTTTCCTTTCACAGGACAAAGAACCCCGTTTTTAGCTGAACTTAGGAAAAGTCCTGCAACATTTTTGTCGTGCAACATGGTGGCTCCAGAAGCCTCAAGTGAAATAGGGACTCAAAATCTCTCACTCTTGCTCCCAAGCCTTTTCATCCTTGGACCCTTGGACTTCTGAGGGTGAGGGAAACCATGCCCTCAACCCCCATCACTCCAGGGCCTTTTCATAGCCTTTTTCTTCCCTTTTCAGGACAGATCAGAGAGCAGCAGCTCCCCACCGCTCTCCCCTCCATGCTGGGGCTGAAACGCATGGCCCAAGGCTCCAGGGGCGGCTGACTGGCATTTTCCCCTAAGAGTTGTGGGAGTCTCCTTTTCTGGCCAAGAGATTCATCTCCATCAGACAGTAATTAAACTTTTCTCCCTGGTGGAGGAACCACTTGTTTAAGAATAAGAGGTTCTTCCCCAGGCATTTTTAAGCCTTTTCTTTTCCCTTCTCTACCCCATCAGCAAGTTAACTTTTAAAAAGATTTTTTTTTTTCTCTTAGAAGATATTGTACTAGGCTAGGACCCCCCAACTATCACTGTATTCTCTGCGAAGTTTTGGTGGTGAAATCAAGCCTCCATCTTGTTTTACAGCCTGAGAGCATGGCTGGTAACCTCTTAGCAAGACTTTGTTTAGCAATCCTGCCAGAGGCGATGAGCCCTCTCAGGTTCCATATCTGCATGTTTTCCTAGCTCTATTGGAACAAGAATTAAAAGAAATTAAAGAGTATGTAAGCAGAAGCTCAGTTGTATGTAAGAAAACCAATTCCCCCTGAGAAAGAGAAAGAGCTGGAGTCCTTTAAAAATTAACTGCCTGTTTTTCTGTAGCTGGTGAGCCTTATCTCTCCTCCTTTCCCAGGCATTGTGAAGACCCTGTTTCCCTAGCTGTGCAGCTGCAAGGTCACTAGACAGATAAACTCAAGTCACAAAACGTGTTTTTCCTTGAAAAGTAAGAAATGATGTAATGCATGTCTCAATTGATTGAATAATTGCCTTTGTTTCTCGCTTCTGTAGTATGCTTCCCCCTGCACAGATCTCCCCTCACCCGCAAAATACTTAAAAGGTAACTTCATTCTTTGTTCAGAGCTGGTCCTTTGGATGTTAATCCGACTGGGCTGGTGCACCTAAATAATAAATATCTTCCTGAACCCCATTGGTCTCTCTGATTCCTTAAAAATCCCGCAACACTGTCTCTTAAAGGGCCCCACGCAGCAACTGGGTTTTCTTCTGCCTGTGTGTGTGTGTGTACTGTTTGTGATGTCTGTAAAAAGAGCTCTAATTAATTTGACCTAAAGAAATATGAGCGCTTGGATCTAATATTTTTTAAAGGGAAGATAAAATCTGTGATACCTGTCAGTTCACGAGACTTTAATCTTTAAGAAATAAGACAGCCCTAAAGACTATTGGTAAAATGCAGGTCAGATGCAAGGTTTGCTAAGTGTTTTAAGGTTACAAACTGCTTTTGGAGTTTTGAGAACTATTTGACTTGCCAGCTTCACAACTGGGAGGGCCTGGGGACATATGGAACTAACCGCACCCTTAATTAAGAAGGCAAACCTTGGCTGCAGTTAGCACGCAATTAAAGCAACCTAACAAGTTTTACCTTAAAGTTAAAAATTGCTAGGAGTTAATTGAAACTACTAGAAATAGATTTGCATGCAAGGTGTGTGAGAACAGTAAACTGTGATTTTTAGTAAAAGGTTGTAAGAAGGCATGGAAATGTGAACTTTTGCCTAGGGTTAAAGGATTGTTTTGAAGGAAAAAGCTGAAGGTTCAAAGAAGTGGTGGAAGAATTGTGGAACTTAAATCTTGAAAAAGAGGTTCTCTGTGTGAACATATTGACTAACTTCAAAAAAGGGTATTATATGGTTTTTCTGTAAATTGAGCATTGAAATAAAAGCATAAAATGTTTTCCTAAGGCACTAATCTGCTCTTTGGCAAAATTTTAAAGAGCTGTGAAAAGTTTTCGCCTCTTAAAAATTTCTGAGTCATGATTTTGGCAAAATAAATAACTGATGGTAATTTGGGATTCTATTTCATAGTATCAAGTGATTTAAACCTCAAACATTTAACAGCCTTCCCAAAATCAAACTTCAGTTTCAAAATTGTCTTTCCTGGCACCTGACTTTTCAGATGTTTCAGAGGGCCCCTGAAGTGTCCAAAAAAGAGTGGTAAACAAGATTATTTGACATGTTTAGGTACATAGATTGCCAAAATGACGTTCGATCTTCTTTAGGTGATATTTTGTGTGAATAATGCTGAGAGACAGGACTAGCTGGATTTCCTAGGCCGACTAAGAATTCCTAAGCCTAGCTGGGAAAGGTGACCACACCCACCTTTAAACACGGGGGCTTGTAACTCAGCTCACACCCGACCAATCAGGTAGTAAAGAGAGCTCACTAAAATACCAATTAGGCTAAAAGCAGCAGGTAAAGAAATAGTCAATCATCTCTCACCTGAGAGCACAGGGGGAGGGACAATGATCGGGATATAAACCCAGGCATTCGAGCCGGATCGGGCAACCCACTTTGGGTCCCCTCCCTTTGTATGGGAGCTCTGTTTTCACTCTATTAAATCTTGCAACTGCACACTTTTCTGGTCTGTGTTTGTTCCAGCTTGAGCTGAGCTTTCGCTCGCCATCCACCACTGCTGATGACCGCCGTCGCAGACCTGCCTCTGACTTTCACCCCTCTGGATCTGGCAGGGTGTCTGCTGTGCTTCTGATTCAGTGAGGTGCCCATTGCTGCTCCCAATCAGGCTAGAGACTCGCCATTGTTCCTGCATGGCTAAGTGTTCGTCCTAACTGAGCTGAACACTAGTTGCTGGGTTCCACAGTTCTCTTCCGTGACCCATGGCTTCTAATAGAGCTATAACACTCACTGCATGGCCCAAGGTTCCATTCCTTGGTATCCGTAAGGCCAAGAACCCCAGGTCAGAGAGCAAGAGGCTTGCCACCATCTTGGGAACTCTGGGAGCAAAGACCCGCCGGTAACAATGCTAATGTATGTTCCAAAACTGTATGAAATTTCTAAAATTCTAATGTCTAAGTATATGCTACCAATCATAATTAAGGTTGTTAAGTTGTTGTAAACCACAGAGATAACCAAACTTCTTTGTCAATTGTGTTTCTAACTGTAACTATCCTGGACATTTTGATATTCACAGACAATTGTTGTCTTGTTTTAATCCTTTTTAAAGATGGTTTATGTTAAAATACCAAAATTGTTAGAAATAGACAATTGGTGCTGCAAAGAAAAGTCAGCATGGAGACGAAAGACCTCTCAGCAAGGCAATCTACTCTCTGCAGAAAGGGTGCTCAATTGCAGATGGAACAATGGTGAGCGCACACCTGAACAAAGGAAAAGCAGACATATTTATCACTTACACATTTGGGTCGTCCTTACTGCTGTGTCCTGCATCCATTGGCTGGAGCTGGACCTCACACTCTTAAACTGATACTCAATTTGCTAATAGCCTAAGACTTTCCTAAATAGGTAATGCAGGGAAGAACAAAGAAGGAGAGGAAGTTGCTTACAAAAGGTTTAAGGAAGCAATAACATTCCCAAATAAGCAGGGGGCATAAGCTATGAGCTAAGACTTGCCTGGGCCTGTCCAGACACGCCTGAGTAAGCCAAAGCAACTAACTGGGCTAAAGTGTAAGAACTAATAGTTGATAGGAGGATTTAGAGTAAGGAACTATTATTCCCAGTGTCTATTATTTTGTTTTAAACCAAGAGGCGCTTTGAAGAGGAACTTTTCTACTTTCTACGCTTTATAATGAGCTATAGAAATTTAACAGGTGCTCTCAAATACAGGCTTCTGATAACTTTGGAGATTGTAACATTGGAATAAAGGAAAATGTACAGGACTCATGAAGAGCAGAAATGTTCACGAATATCAAGCGAAACAAGAGTTAACTAAATGAACTGAACTCAGAAAGCTGAAGCAACCTTTTGTCTTTTGCTTGGAATATTGCTGATCCTTGTTTTGTTTTNAGTAAGCCAAAGCAACTAACTGGGCTAAAGTGTAAGAACTAATAGTTGATAGGAGGATTTAGAGTAAGGAACTATTATTCCCAGTGTCTATTATTTTGTTTTTAAACCAAGAGGCGCTTTGAAGAGGAACTTTTCTACTTTCTACGCTTTATAATGAGCTATAGAAATTTAACAGGTGCTCTCAAATACAGGCTTCTGATAACTTTGGAGATTGTAACATTGGAATAAAGGAAAATGTACAGGACTCATGAAGAGCAGAAATGTTCACGAATATCAAGCGAAACAAGAGTTAACTAAATGAACTGAACTCAGAAAGCTGAAGCAACCTTTTGTCTTTTGCTTGGAATATTGCTGATCCTTGTTTTGTTTTCAAAGTCAAGGAAACTTATTTTAAACTATTTACCAGCTATACAAAATAATTTCCTTCTTTATATCCTTATTCTATAAGCTTTTTTTTTTCTGTTTTAATTTTTAAAATATTCTTTACTTTGTAAACTTGTTTGTTAAAAATGAAAACCCAGGCCGGGCATGGTGGCTTATGCCTGTAATCCCAGCACTTTGGGAGGCCGAGGCAGGCAGATGACCTAAGGTCAGGAGTTCGAGACCAGCCTGACCAACATGGAGAAACCCCGTCTCTACTAAAAATACAAAATTAGCCAGGTGTGGTGGCGCATGCCTGTAATCCTAGCTACTTGGGAGGCTGAGAAAGGAGAATCACTTCAACCTGGGAGGCTGAGGTTGCAGTGAGCCGAGATTGGGTCATTGCGCTCCAGCCTGGGCAACAAGAGCGAAACTCCGTCTCAAAAAAACAATAAATAAATAAAATAAATAAATGAAAACCCAAACACACATATTAGCCAAGGCCTAATCATCAAGGTCAGGATCATCAATATCACTGTCTTCCACCTCCACATCTTGTCCCACTGGAGGTCTTCAGGGCCACTAACACATGTGGAGCTGTCATTTTCTATGTGATAATGATGCCTTCTTCTGGAATACTTCCTGAAGGTCCTGCCTGAGGCTGCTTTTCAGTTAACTGTATGTATGTATTTGTACATAGGAATACACTCTAAAATAATGACTAAAAGTGTAGTTTATGAGTTTCAACTCAAGACTAAATTTAAAAATACATGTAGTAAATATGTAAGCCAGTAACATCATCATTTATTATCATTATAGGTATTATGTACTGTATGTAATTGTATGTGCTGTGCTTTTATATGACTATTAATGCAGTAGATTTGTTTACATAGTCATTCCTGCAGGCACATGAGTAATACACTGTGCTATGATGTTATGATGACTAGGACATCACTAGGCAATAGGAACTTTTCAGCTTCATTATAATTTTATGGGACCACCATCATATATGTGGTCTGTCATTGACTGAAACATCGTTGTATAGTGCATGACTGGTGAACAGCCTTGGAGAGAGAAAGCATCCCCAAACCAAGAAGAGTTTTCTATTAAAGAGGAATGTTGGGATAACAATATAAAAACTCATGGACATTAAAAATATGATAGTAGGAACAGAAACAAAAAATAAACTGATGATTTAACTATATGAAAAATGGCAGTCAGAAGAGTTCTATCCTTTTTTGGAGAATTTGTGAAGAATTTGTGCTAGTAATATAAAGTTAAGCTTAAATAAAAAGTCAGTATCTATGGGAAAACAAAAATGTTGTACAAGAAAGAAAATGGAATTATATTATTTGGTTTGGCAGCGAATAACAATTATATGATCAAAATAGCAGAAACACTGAACATTGACTGAAAATGATTGTTATCACGAGTTGGAAGGTGGGAAAGTGGCAGTAGGACATAAAATAAAACTGTCAAATCCTTATAATAAGAAGTCAATAATTAATGTATTGAGTTGATACATTTAATGTTAAATCAAGTTAAGCCTACAGCTGCCTCCTTACATATTTTAAGTTCGACCTAAAGGTTTCTTTGTACATCATGAACTATAACCTAAAAGGAGTTTGATACAGACCGTAGCCAACTCTTGTACCAATTACTGAGTTTTGAGTAATCAGAGGTGGCCAAGTGTTCAAACCATGTTCAAATAAGGCAAACGCCCAGCTATAACCAATCCAGGTGTTTCTGAACCTCACTTCTGTTTTCTGTACATCACTTTTCATTTTCTGTCCATACATCTTCTTCCACCACATAGCTTCACTGGAGTCTCTGAGCCTACTCTGGCTTAACAGGCTGCTCACTTTGTGGATTATTCTTTGCTCAATTAAACTCTTAAAATTAATTTGGCTAAGGTTTTTCTTTCAACAAATGGTGTGAGAAGTAAGATCTGAAGTAGAGCTTCTAACAACCCCCCGAGCACTGAGTGACCAAGCGAGGTACCCACCGGGCCATTATGTCCATTGCTCTCTCAGAGGAGCTGGAAATTGTGGTAAATTCCCTCTTGAATTCCAAAGCTCTATGGATTTGTATTTTGGGCTCTCTAAGTTTCTTTGAGCAAATTTCTGAACCAAACTGGGTTTGGAAGTCCCAACAGAAACTGGACTGGGTCCGGGATTGAATTGGATCTGATAATTAACTGGCTTGAATCCAGTTAGATGCCTCTTATGGAGGACTGAATGGCAATATTGCAGGGGCTGTAGCTGTAAAATTTGGCTTTTGGAAATTCACAGGGATTTTTGTGTTCTACCCATTTTGTTTTATTTTTCTTGCACACACGGGTAGGAAAAAATCTTTGGCTAAGTTGACCAGGGAAACTGAGAGCCAAAGGCAATATTTGAGGTGAAAATGGGATCCGTAATTTCTGAAGAACTGAGTTCTTCTGGCTTATACATGTGTAAGTATTAGGCCCTGGAAGCAGCAAAGCCTTGCAGAAAAGGTGAAATCTTACTAAAGATGAGTTACAGTGGAATGTTCCAAATGAACAACACTGCAGCAGTAGCTTCTAAAAAGATTTTCATATTTTATTTAAAGACTGTATAAAAGACAAATAAAAAGCTTAAGCAACTAATTGATAAGAAAAATTAAATATGCTAGCCTTTTGGCTTGGTTACTGTCCCATCCCAAAGGTAGAAAGAATGCTCTCCTAGATAAAGTGCTTATAAAAGGTAGGCCCTCACGTAAAATAGATCTGCCTTTTTTTCCCCAGATCTATCTATGCTGAGTCCAGGCATAAAAAATGCTTTCGTGATGGCCCTATTCCTTAATGGGCTCCACCCATTACCCTGAACTCAGTAGTTTTAGCTAAGAAACAGTAGCAAAGTTAAAAAGAACGCCATATTGAACGAAAATACACCTTTCTGGAATTTAATTGGCTATCTTGAAACTCTTTTGTAAAAGAAATTTACATCTATAAAGGAAATCTTGATTTTTAAGGATGTCTGCCCATGTGCATGAGAAAGTTTACCATTCTTTTAAATTTACATGTTAAGTCATACTTTTGTTTAAGGTGCTTTTCTGGCCATCTTTTCTTAAATGAACTTTTATTTGAGCAGGTTTGTTTCCCTTATTTGAGGAAATGATGATACAATACTTAGGCCTAAAATCTTAGCTCTGTGCTTATGAAATATAAATATTTTTTGTTCCACCTAAGAGTTTTCCCTTTAGAAATGCAAATTTGTTGCCTGGTTAACAGTTGCTTTGGGCAATGAAGCAGGTAACTGGAAGATTGATAGACTGAATGGGGAAGAAAAAAAACTATTTAAGGCCAGGTGCGGTGACTCACGCCTGTAATCCCAGCACTTTGGGAGGCCAAGGTGGGCAGATCACCTGAGGTCAGGAGCTCGAGACCAGCCTGGTCAACATGGAGAAACCCTGTCTCTACTAAAAGTACAGATATTAGCCAGGCATGGTAGTGGGCGCCTGTAATCCCAACTTCTCGGGAGGCTGAGGCTGGAGCATTGCTTGAACCCGGAAGGTGGAGATTGCAGTGAGCTGAGATTGTGTCGTTGCCCTCCAGCCTGGACAACAAGAATGAAACTCTGTCTCAAAAAAAAAAAAAAAAAAAAAAAAAAAAGAAAAGAAAAACTATTTAAAAGCCAGCAAATGAAAGTCCTTTACGAGAGCTAGGTTTAAGAGCTATTTCTGTGCGTTTATATGTCTATTTGTGTTACGTGTATGTGATAATATTTGGTAAATAAAAGCTAGTTTTTGATTGTTAGCAAAACAGAAATGGCTTCAAGATTATCATTTAAATATAATTAGATAGTTGCTTGATTTGACTGTGAGCTTATGCCTTTAGTTTAGAGTATCTGGATTCAGGGGTCTGGACAGGTGGCCATGATGAGGTCTGGAGACAAGTTCTTAGTGCTTAGACTATCAGCTATAAGCCAGAATCAAGCCCAATATTACCCCTTCTTCCTCTGCTTTCCCTGTTTTGTCTCCCGGCTATTTTAGAAGGGGTTGGACCCTCCAGGTACAGTCTTCACAGCTCTGTCTTCTGTCCTGATTGACTCAGACAGGCTTCATTGTCCTCTTGGGTGGCATGTGGCTACTTGGGACCCAGAATGACTTGAGGAAGACATTAGGAAGGCTACCTGTGTCATAGTTTTAAGATTCTTCTTAGTAATTTAAAGTCTTAGAGTCATGTTATGTTAAAGTAGGTAACAGTCATAAAATGTTGAGTCATCTGTAAGTTAAGATACGGAAGTATTAACTGTTACACATGAGTTTAAGTCTATATACCTTGATGTGTTATTTTTATATGGTATAGAAAAGCTAAATATACTTAGATTTGTTAATAAATGATAATTTGAAGAGCTATTTTTCTAAAAAATTACAAAATAGTTATCTGCAAATACTGATATAAAACTGTTCAAAATTACTGTCTAGGCTTTTCACTAGAAATTAAGGTTACTAAGAGTTGAAAACTACTAGATATAAGAGAAACAATTCTGTATACAGAGTGTACAAACAAAAGCAAGGTACACATTTGATGAAGAAAATTATAAAGGTATGCGTGTTAAAAAATTTTTGTTTAGTTTGAAGTTACTTAAAGGTTTCAAATTGAAGGAGTATAAAAATAGATGAAACAAGATGAATGTAAAAAGTTGGCAAGACATGGAATCAACTCAAATGCCCATCATTAATAGACTGAATAAAGAAAAGGTGGTACATATATACCATAGAATACTATGCAGTCATAAAAAGAAATGAGATCATGTCCTTTGCAGGGACATGGAAGGGGCTGAAGCCATTATCCTCAGCAAACTAACACAGGAACAGAAAACCAAACGCTGCATGTTCTCCCTTAGAAGTGGGAGGTGAACAGTGAGAACACATGGATACAGGGAGGAAAACAACACACACTGGGGCCTGTCACGGGGACAGGGAGAGGGAGAGCATCAGGATAAATAGCTAATGCATGCACATCTTAATACCTAGGTGATGGGTTTATAGGTGCAGCAAACCACCATGGCATGTGTTTACCTATGTAACAAACCTACATATCCTGTACATGTATCCCAGAAAATAAAATAAAATAAAATAAAATAAAATTTTAAAAATAAATAAGTTAATAAATTTTAAAAAAGAAAGTTGGGGAATAAATGTAAAATGAAAGGTTTATGAAAACCTTGTGTGGTTAAAAGATGACAGATTCTCCACAAGGAGTAGATGGAAATTAAAACAATAAAAG
>NW_016809526.1:3174013-3186906 GCF_001698545.2 Rhinopithecus bieti | reverse complement strand
ATGAGGATTATTAAAATCAATTTTAGGATGGATAATACACAAATCCAAAAGTAAAATGTGGTTTTCTCTTTTGAACAAAAATTTTGTGTAGTATTAATAAGACACTAAAATATTTCTCTTCATCCTTTGACTAAACTGCAAAAATTTAAAGAAAAAAAAAGGAGAGAAGAAAAAATAGATTCTGTCTCATGCTGTCTTAGGTCTTTTGATTGTTTGGAAAACTGAGTCTCCTTTATCAAAGAGTACAGGTTTTTGTTTTTAAAAATCCGTTAATTATCACTTTGGTTAAATGAATGACTTGTTTTATAGTGATCTGTGATCCTATTTTGTTCAAGTGTTTTAAACCTTTGACATATTTTATAGGCTTCCTGAAACCGAATTTCAGCTTCAAAATCAAGTCTTTTTTGACTTCTAACTTTGGGATGCTCCAGAGGACCCCTGAAACATCCAAAAGAGAGGTAAACAGGATTATTTGACATGTTAAGTTACATGAAGCATTGTCAAATAAAAAATGCTGTTTAACCTTCTTCAGGTTAAATTTTAATGAATGCTGTTAATATATTTTCCAAAATTATATGGGATTTCTAGAATTCTAACATGTCTGTGTATATGTTAGCAATTATAATTACGGTTATTATGTTGAGTTATTGTAATCCACATAAATAAACAAATTTCCTTGTCAATTGTGTCTTTATGACTATTTAAAGTCATTTCCACAGTTAATTGCAGTTTCTGGAAACCTCACAAGTACACAAAATCCTAGAATATGGTGTCTTTATGGAGGTTTATGAAAGGATGAAAAGGAGCCTGAGAAACACTCTTGAATACAGGTTTCTGATAGCTTTAGAATCATATCATTTGGACTGGGTAAGAATCCCTGTAACTTTAGTGGAGACTGGCTGGTTTATCTAAATCAGCCAGTACTGAAATTGTTTAGATATGCAATTTGAGTGAACTCTATGGTCTAAGTAAAATTACCTATGATAACACATCAGTTTTCAGTGCTATGCACCTAAATTGGAGAAACAACTGGTGTTCAAGAGGACGTAAGTCCAATGTTAAGCATGGACTCATAGAGAACCAGGAAGGCTGCCTTGTTCTTCCTGAGTCCTTAAAGCTTTTGTTATTAAAAGTTATCCAAACTAAATATATTTTGGTGTGGTGACTTCTAAATTGCTAAAATAGTTTATGACCAATGTTTGGTTTGCCAAATCCATATTCCTGGGAAGACAATCAAAACTTTAGGTACATTCTGCTATCTGATGGGCCATTTAAATATTTATAGAGGGGTTTTATTCAATGGTCATTTTCTTTTTTTTTTTTTTGAGATGGGGTCACACTCTGTCACCCAGGTTGGAGTGCAGTGATACGATCTTGGCTCACTGCAACCTCTGCCTTCCAGGCTCAAGGGATCCTCCCACCTCAGTCTCATGAGTAGCTGAGACCACAGGCATGTACCACCGTGCCTGGCTACTTTTTTATATTTTTGGTAGAGATGATGTTTTGTCATGTTGCCCAGACTGGTCTTGAACTCCTGAGCTCCGATGATCCACCCGTCTTGGCCTCCCAAAGTGCTGGGATTACAGGTGTGAGTCACTGCGCCTGGCCAATTGTCATTTTCAGTGCATGTTTTCTGGTTGTGTAAAAACTTCCCCATGCAAGAGAGCAGTTGTAACAGTAATAGTAGCTCACTTTACAAAAGTATATATATTTTCACCAGGCAAAAAAAATACGTGGTCTACTCACTGAGGAAAATCAACCTCTTCATGATCTACTGACTGGGGAAAATCAACCTCTTCACAATCTAGAACCTGAAGATTAGATCTTCTGATAACAACAGAGAAAGACTGTTCTTGCCATCCACACTGCAGCAAAACTTCAGGACCTTGAACCGAAGTTTTGGGTTCATAATCTCACAACTTGGAAGGGTCCCTCTACATTCTTGGAACTGTACACCTATTGGAAACCTTAAGATAAAGCTAAACAGGGAAGTTTTTTCCCAGAAGAAGGCATCTTTGATGTGGACAGCTTTTTCCCAAGATCACAGATCAAGATTTCTCTACTATTATGAGATTCTTTCCATTTTTTTTCCTTGCTTATGCCTCTGTGAACAGTAGAAGTGAAAAGGAGGTCTGTTTGGTGAATTCATGGGGTTTACTTTTACTTGTGAAAGATTTTGCAGCCAGCCTTATACATGGTTAATCTTATATTTTGATATATGGAAGATGAAGGTCCAGTGTGGGTGAGAAATTTCTATGGTACATACTCATCATCAGTCAGAAACAAAACATTGATGCACTAGTCTTACCTACATCATGGGTTAAGAGAACATTGCCAGGAGGCCTTCACTCTTCTAAAGAGCATCATTTGTTAAGTCCTTTTTTTCCATGGTTTGGAGTAAATGAAGCAATGATTAGAAATTTATCCCTCATGATAGGTCCTATAGCAGATTCTACTGTCAAGGCTATGGTTACAAAACAGACTTTAAATTCTTTTGTGAACATTATGATAAATAATAGAATTGCTCTAGATGACTTACTGGCTGAACAAAGAAGTGTCTGTGTTGTGGTAATCAAGGGATAGGAGAGACCAATGGGACAGGAGGCCCTTGACCATTTAGCTGGCAGCTCCAATATGCCTGCAGTCCACAGATCCAATAGAGGCCAGAGGGCGCCTGCCAGGTATTTGGAGCTTCAAGTTGGTACCAAGAGTGGTTTAAAGAGGGGAAACGGGAGAATGAGCCTGGGTGGGGTGATTTGAAATCATTCTTTCTGCCCCACCACAAAGTCTTTCCTAGCGTTTCACTGTAATGTTATTGTCCTAGGCAGGTTAACTCTCCTACCGGATCTGTAAAGGCTTTTCCCTAGTGAACAATGCAGGACTTACCCATAACAGAGGTTTTTAAGAGCCAAATGCTCAGGCTCGTGAACATAGGTTCAGGGGAAGAGACAGTCAGAGTGAAGTTATCTTTGGGCATCAGCTCTCTTGCCTCCCATGGCCATTGGTCCCCCATAGTGGTTCCCCCACAAACGTAGCATGAGGAGATGTGTAAGCTGCTGGCTATGTTTTCAGCCAGTTGGGTGAACGGGTTTCTGGCTAAGGGAAAGGGTTTAGGCAACTCCTGGTGGATATGCTCATAGAATGACTCAAAAACTCGAAATTGTTGGGTTGAATGCTTAATCTGTTTTTTTTTTTTTTTTTTTTGATAATATATAAATAGACTCCTAGGTCTGTTTCCTGACCGCTGATCTGTAATGTCATGGGGTAACCTGTAGTCCATACAGTCCGATCTGGCTTTAAGATGGTGAAATTTAAAGGATTGCAAGTTTTCATCTTACAATTTGGTTTTACCAGCATTGTGGTAAGAGTTACTACCTGCTGTGGTGTTCTTGAACTTTCCACAGGGTCTGTGGACCGTGTTGTGCAGTCCTGACAGTCTTTTTCTGAGGAGTAGGGGAAGCAAAGAGGGGCTCCCTATTGAGTGGTTCCTTTCCTAGGAGCACATATATATTTGTGACAGTTACTATAGTATCTCTCCCATGATAGGCTACCACAGGAGACTACAGGATAGGGACCTATGTATGTTGCTTGGCAGGCATCAAAATATAAGGAAACGACCTCCCTCTGGGAGGGAGGTACCTTGGTTTGGTTCAGAAGTCTTCCTTCTTTTGACCCAACATAAACTTTTAACCAGGCTTCAGAAGGTGAGAACTTGTGGTCATAACATATATAAAGCTGGCCATTTTCTGGGTCACAGATTGAGTAGGTTGTCTGGTTGTGTGTACAAGTTCCCCAGGAGGTCCCCATACACTCATAATAAGTGTGGTACAACACGGTTCTGGTTGTGGTGCTCCCTGACCCCATAGTATGAGTGCAGGGGGGGCATCCTTCTATGGGTCCCTCTCCCAACATGGATAAGGGAAGTGTTATAGTTAGGAGAAAAAGAAGTATGTATTGTTGACATACTTGCATGTTCCACTCTAGCTTTGGCCGTGCATAGACTAGTCTGCTTCTAGGGTGACTGAAGCAGGGCTGTTGCCTCCTCAAGCTTCACCCATGCATAGACAAGTCAGCTTCCAGAGTGACCAGAGCAGAGCTGTCATCATCCCTAATGGCAACTCCGTTGTAGGATCAGCTACCTTGGATGGTCTGGGTCCTGTTGGCTGGTCCACTTGCTTTGGATTGCTGGTTTTAGCCAACTGTGGTGGATCCAAGGCACAATTCCTGTAACTTTAATAGCAGTGGGAGTAGACAAGATCATAGTACGGGGGCCCTCCCATATGGGTCCCAGAGTGGTTGGATTTCATTTCTCGACCCAAACAGAGTCCCCGGGTTACAGGGGCATACTGGGTCTGTCAGGCTTATGGGTATTCTCTCCTGTACCCAGCCATGGACACCTTGCATGCCTATCCCTGAGGCCTGCATTTGCCTTCTCAAGGTCAATTCCCCTAGTTCACAGATATCACCCTTAATTTGACCTATGATTGGGGGTGGCCGGCTGAACAAAATCTCATGGGGTGAACACCCAGTTTGTTTGGTGGGGATGCACCTGACTCAGAGGACCATGGGCAGGACATGATCCCATCTCAGATGAGTTTCCTGGCAATATTTCTTTAGTAGCTGTTTGAGTGTCTGGTTCATGTGCTCTAGTTTTCCTGAGCTCTGTGGCCAGTAGGCTGTGTGCAATTTCCACTTTATTTTTAACAGCCATGTTAGTTCCTGAACTATTTTGGCTACAAATGCTGGTATATTGTCTGAATCTAGAGTCAGGGGCAGTCCAAATCTGGGGATAATGTCTCTTAACAATCACTTCTCTGTGCTTTCTCTGTTTGGGTGGGGAAAGCCTCGACCCATGGCGAAAAGGTGCAGATGAGTACTAGCATGTACTGATAGCCTCTGCTCGGGGCAGCTTGGTGAAGTCCATAAGTAGGTTTTCACAGGGTGTGGCTCCCATTTCCTGAATCCCTGGGGGCCAAGTAGGCCCTTGTCATGGGTTATTCTGGGCACAAGTTAGACACTGTTCACAGACAGCTCAGGTGATGGCTGTGAGCTGTGGTACATAGAAATGGTGTCCCAGTAGCATTTCTAGTGCTGTTTTCCCCATATGACTTCTTTCATGGAATTGTTTTACAAATCTGGGGGCCACTATTTCAGGTATGGCTAGTTTCCCATTGGAGAATCTCCACCATCCTCCCTCAATGTTTTTTCCAGATTCTCTAGCAAACCAGGCCTTTGCATTTGGAGAGTAACTTAGGACCTCCGGGAGGGGAGGCTTTGGGAGGAGGGGCATAGCTAGGGCTTCTTCCCTAAGATGCGGAGTGGTCATAGTTGATGTTTTGCTTCCCTGTCTGCCTTTTTGTTTCCTTTGGGCTGGCCTCCAGTGTTCCCGCCCTTTGGTTCCCCCTGCAGTGTGTCACAGCTACCTTCTTCGGGGCCCGTACAGCATCTAAGAGTTGTAGAATTTCCTCCTTATACTTTATTTCTTTACCCCCAGCAGTTAAGAGTTCTCTCTCCTTATGTATAGCTCCATGAACATGCAACGTGGCAAAGGCATATTTGGAATCAGTATAAACATTGACCCTTTTGCCCCTTGCCAGCAAACAGCCCCTCGTCAGGGCTATTAGTTCTGCCTTCTGGGCTGATGTTCCAGTGGGCAGAGGCTGGGCCTCCACCACTGAATCCAATGTTACCATCACATACCCAGCCTGGCAGACCCCTTCCAGTATGAAACTGCTTCCATCTGGGTCTCTAAGGGTGAGATCTCCCAGGCTCGAGAATACCTCATCTACTGTTTCCACACAGTTATGAAGAGGGGCTCCCAGTTCAATTGGGAGAAAGGTGACTGGGTTAAGGGTGTTTACTGTTTCTAAAGTTATGTGGGGATTTTCACATAGGAGCCCCTGGTACTGAGTCATCCTTGGATTCAATAACCAATGGTGCCCTCTCTGATCCATTAAAGTTACTATCAAGTGCAGTACCCGAATAGTCAGTTGTTGCCCTAAAGTCAGTTTGTCAGCTTCCTGTGTCAATATGGTGGTGGCAGCTAGTGTCCTAAGGCAAGGAGGCTACCCTAGCACCACAGAGTCCAGTTGTTTGGATAAATATGGCATCGGTCAATGCAATGATTCTATGACTTGAGTCAGGACTCCTATAGCCGTTCCCTTTCATTCATGGACATATAGAAAGAAAGGCTTAGTTATATCTGGCAGTCCTAAGGCCAGGGCCTGAGTTAGGGCTTCTTTGATTTGTTTAAATGCCCTTTCTTGATCAGCCTCCCAGAGGCTCCCTTTCTCCACCTTTTGTGGCTTCATATAAGGGCTTGGCCATAAGTGAGAAATTTGGGATCCAGATACGGCAGGATCCCAAAGAACCTTCTTATCTGGTGCCGGAGTTGGAATTGGGAGTGCACAAACAGTCTGTTTTCGTTCAATGCCTAGCTAGCATTCCCCTTCATATATATGAAGCCCAAATATTTGACATTCTGTTGGCAAATTTGAGCTTTTCTCTTGGGCACCTTATATCCGGCCTTCTATAGGAGATGGAGGAGGCCTTGGGTTCCTCTGTAGCAGTCCTTGTGGGTTGGGGCCGTCAGAAGGAGGTCATCCACATATTGTGGTTGGCAGCCAGTGCCTCTCCGAAGATTGTGGGAGAGTTTTTTAATCCTTGTGGGAGTCTAGTCCAGGTGAGCTGTTCCTTTGTGCCTGTGACTGGATCCTCCCACTGAAATGCATAAATGGGCTGACTTATTGGTGGCAGGTGAAGGCAGAAGAAAGCATCTTTTAAATCCAGACAAGTAAACCAGGTGGTATTAGCTGGAATGAGTCGCATCAATGTGTATAGGTTTGGTACCATTGGGTGGATGGTTACAGTAGCCTGCAAGTCTTGCACTGGTCTGTATTCATTCACTCAGTCCTGCACTGGTCTGTAACATGCACCAGTTTCAGCATGCAAGTCCTGCACCAGTCTGTATTCATTACTTCCTGGTTTTCATACCAGCAAAAGTGGAGTGTTCCAGGATGACTGTTATCGGGCTAAGATTCCATGTTCCAAGAGCCACTTCAAATGTCCTTGAATGCCCTGTATGGCTTCTTGGGGTAGTGGGTATTGATGAACCTGACTGGCGTTGCTCCCAATTTTAGCTCTACTGTCACTGGCGCCTGGTTTACAGCCAGCCCAGGTGGGTTATCTTAGGCCCATACTTTAGGAATCTTACAAAGCAGCCCGTCCAGTTCATCCAGTCCCAGTTCTGGTAACCCCTTGATGTACAGATGTACAGTCTCCATTCTTCAGCCTGTGGGATGGTAAGAGTTAACACCATGGCCCTTGTGTAAGTCAGACTTAAAGTCATATCCCCTTGTGGCCCAAAGCAATCTGTGCTTGCAGTTTTTGGAGCAGGTCTCTTCCCAGCAAGGGAACTGGGCAACTTGGGAGTTATAGGAATTCATGTTTGACTTCTCTTCCCCCTATGACACACCTCCTAGGCTGGCAAAATGCCCTCTTCTCTGGGACCCCTGTAGCTCCAACAGTAGTTGCACGATGTTTGGATGGTGGCCCTATGGGCTGTGTCACTACCGAGTGTTCAGCCCTGGTGTCTACTATAAAGTCCATCAGTTGGCCCCCTACTTCCAGTGTGACCATGGGCTCCTGGGGACCTAAGGAGATGGAGCCCAGTCTTGCCTAGTCTTTATACCCTTCAGTCCCTGCCAGCCTGAGAAGGTCGGCGTCTGGCTCCTTTGGGGTACGGTAGCCCTTGGCTGGCAGTCTTCTAGTTTTATAGCCTCTGTCATTTCCCTCATCGTCCTCCAGACATTCATTCTTCCAGTGTCCCTTCTTCTTATATTGTGTACATTGGTCCCTATCCAGTCTTGGCCAATTTTCGGGTCTTTGTTCAGTTTGGCCCCTTCCTTGTCTGTGTCCGTGTCCACATCCTCTCGTGATACTCGTTCCTCTTTCTGTGAGTGCTGCCACCAGCAGATCAGCTTTCTTCCTGAGTCTCCGATCAGCTTCCCTTTTTGCCTCCTGGTCACAGTTAACATACACCTTGGTGACCACTTCCCAAAGCTGGGTGGCATTCGTGCCTGTGAAACTTTCTAGCTTTTGTAGTTTCTGCCTGATGTCCCCCTGGGTTTGTCTTACAAACACCGTGTTCACCGTGCACTGATTCTCAGTAGCCTCAGGATCAAATGGAGTGTAGAGCCAGAACACCTCAGAGTCTCTCATAAAACTGGCTAGGGCTTTCATCAGTTCCCTGAAGCACTTCTGAGATTTTTCCCATATTGACTACCTTCTTTCCACCCTTCTTTAGTCCTTGCAAGAGTGCCTCTGGGTACCTCTGCTGGTTGCAACATTTGGGTCCCAGTGTGGATCTGCTTCTGGGAATTGGCCCTGAGTGTATGCCTGGACATTAAGTGTGCCTTCTGGTGCATTGTTTTCTAGCCAGTGGAGGGCTGCTTGGGTCACCCTTTGGCATTCTTTGTTGTTAAACAGTGTCAGGAGGAGCTGTTTGCAATCTGGCCAAGTTGAATTATGTGTCTGAAAAATGGACTGCATTAGATCTATGAAGGCCTGGGGCTTCTTTGTGTGTGAGGGAGTATGGTGTTTCCACTTTAGGAGATCAGTGGTTGAAAAAGGCTGGTAGATGAAGGTCTGTTGCCCCCCTTGGATATGGCCATGTTGATCATAATAGAGGGGTCCCCGAGTTTCCCAGAGAGACATCTGCAAAGCCTGCCTGGCTGCAGCCAGACTGGAGCCGGCTTGCTTGATCAGCCTGACTTTCCTCCTTGACCTCCTGGGGCAGTGGTTCTGATTTTTCCTTTTGGGGTGAAGCCTGGGGCTCATCATCATCTGAACCTGACTCCTCAGCGGCCAGCCTCAGTAAGGGGGGTAGATTAGGGTATAGGGAGGAGGGACTTCTATTTCCTCGGGTGGTACCTGCAAAATCGGTTTTTCCTGTCTTTCCTGTGGCTTTCCCTTTGTCCGCGTAGCTCCTGGCAAAGCTGAATTTTCTTTCATTTTAGGTTTGGCTCGAGACACAAGCATTTTGTAATTAGCTGCCAGGCAGGGCTGTAGCCATGCAGGTCAGGTTTGGACTATATTCAGCCATGTGTCAATATAAGGAAATTGGTCTGGATGCCCTGACTGTCCTCCGACCTTGGTCACCACCCGATGTACACTGCCAGTTGTTCCCCTATCTATTGTTTCTTTGGCCAGGCATCCAACATGAAAAGAGGGCCATTCTATTTCACAAAGGAAGAGTGAACTTAACTTCTGGGGGGTCAACATGATCCCATAATCCCCGGTATAACTTTTCTTAAAGTTCTTTAACATACATTCTAATGGGGTGAGTTTCAACAGCTTCCCTCCCATTTCCTCCCAGTTATAGTGCAACTCACTCCCTTTTACTTTCACTTCAGATTGATTAGACCACCTCCCTCGCAGGAGTATTCCAGATGTCACCTAGCATTGGAGGGTTCATATAAACCCCAAACCTGGACCCCACAATCACTAAATTGTGGGGAACCTCCATAAGCTGTATGCAGTTCACAACTAGTCCCAGTCGGTCCCACACTTGCTCGGGATGTATGGTCTCACACTAGGAGACTTGCAATCACACACACTCCACTCCACTCACTCACATGCATTCACACACTCTCCCACTCCCAGTTCCTCTTCTCAGGTTGGGGCATAGGTTTCAACCGACTTAGTGAGCCACTCTCACGTCCTGGGTTGGACTACTAGGTACACCCTGGGAATTGATCAGACTCCCTTCCATCCTTATGGGATGGGTCCTTCCTTGAGCCCCAAACCTTACGGCAGTCCTGTAGCGTGCTGTTCCTGGAATTGTCCTGTAGCCCTTAGGTTCCGTTGTGCTGTCAGGAAGGGGCACTGGGTCACAGGAGAGCCCATCTCTCACCTGGGTTTTAGTTCCCCCGATGGTGTGCCTGAGGTCATGTGTCTCCCCCTGGCTTGGAGCCCCAGACCCACAGGGAAAGGAGACAGCAAACCTGTTGCCTCCAATCCTGGACGAGCCCCCAGAAATGTTACATGAATCAAGGGACAGGAGAGACCAATGGGTGGGACAGGAGGATTTTATTAGGTGCTCACCGGCCCAGTAGATTAACATCCAAAGGCTGAGCCCTGAACAAATACAGGGCTTGACTTTTATACATGCAGCTGAGAGGGGATCAGCCAGTTTGATGGCATGAAACCTGTAGGGTGGGCAAACAAGCTTACAGAAGCAGAACAAAGGCAGTTTGTCGAACAGTGACAGCTTTTGTAACTCAAGCATATCTTGTGACCTTACCATGCTGCACAGAATGGGAAAGACAGGAACTTACAAAACTTCCAAAAATAATTATAAGAACAGAACAAGGAAAAATGGTAAGGGAGAAGAATCTGAAGAGGGAGGCTGAAAAGAAAACTCGAGGTTTTTTTTTTTTTTTTTTTTTTTTTTTAATATCTTCTGCTTCATTTGTGCAGCTGCTGTCACTTCTTATTGCTCATGGAGAAATACATCATATTGGGTATTATAAAGATTCAGTTGTAGGGGATTAACAAAGAGACTGCTTAGTTACAGTGAGTAGATTCTTTATCTAGCTTATTATTTGACCTATTAGATTTTAGTTGGTTTGGTTCACGTGGACCCTGGCTAAGGAGGATACTTCAAACTCTTGGTAATATCCTTCTGATAGTTATAATAGTTATAATAGTAGTTTCTCTGGTGTGCTGTATTATCTCAATAGTTTTAAATGTTTACATGCAGCCATCTCTAGAATGTCACTCCACTGTCTTCAAGTGGAATGACAAGAGCTGAAAAAATGTGTGACCATAAGGGCACTGTAACCTATGAATTATGTGCTGAGACCAGAAACCCAAAATCATGGTAACTGAGAGTAGTGCGAAGGCCCTAATTTTCAATCACACTCTTACCTAAGTGAGAACCTGACCAAAACTGGAGAATTTGTAAACAAAATGGTGGAAAGGCCATTGTTTTGGACTGAGCTTATGCACTAGTCTGCAACAGACCAGACCAAACCAAAATGGAGTCTCTCATACTAAACTAAAACTTTAAGGAAACACAATGATCCTAGAACAGACTAGCTTTTGTTTTTTCCTCTGTGTATAGCACATTCCAGCATAAAAAGATACCCTTTACTCTAAACCTTACAACAACAACAATGACAAACCCTGAAGTTCTTATTCCCACCTTACAAACCCCACTGTTCTGCTATTCCCCAGTGGGTCTCAAAACCAAGTAAGTACATTGACAATGGTAATAGTGACATTGATGACCAAAGTTTTGGCTAATCTCTCAAAATTGAGAGGATGACCTGAAGTAGAAAATTGTTCAATCAAGTTTAGCTGATAGCTACCTCCTTACATATTTTAAGTTCAGCCTAAATGTTCCTCTCTACACCATGAACTATAACCCAAATAGAGTTGTATACAGACTGTAGTGTCAATGAAAAGAGCCAAACTCTGTAAAATATTTGAAGAGATTTATTCTGAGCCAAATATGAGTGACCATGGCCCATGACACAGCCCTCAGGAGGTCCTGAGAACATGTGCTCAAGGTGGTCGGGGTGCTGCTTGGTTTTATACATTTTAGGGAGACATGAGACATCAATCAAATACATTTAAGAAATATATTGCTTTGGTCCAGAAAGGTGGGACAACTCTAAGGTTGGGGGGGCGGCTTCCAGGCTATAGGTAAATTTAAACATTTTCTGGTTGACAATTGGTTGATTTTGTATAAGACCTGGGATTGATAGAAAGGAAATGTTCAGGTTAAGATAAAATATTTTGGAGAACAAGGTCCCTTTGAAATCTTATAGTGGCTTCCCTTAGAGACAACAGATGACAAATGTTTCCTATTTAAATCTTTAAAAGGTGCTTGACTTTTAGTTAATCTCTTTAGGATTGGGAGGGCCTGGAAGAAAAAGATCTAGCTATGTTAATAGATTCTTTACAGATGCATATTTTCCCCCACAAAGGACAGCTTTGAAGGGCCATTTCGAGATATGGCAAAGAAACATGTTTTGGGATAAAATATTTCTATTTTTCTTTTTTTCTTGTCTCGTAATATTATACCAGAGTCAGGTTGGAAAGTAAGTCACAGTATATAGAGTTAAGTAAAACCCATCCGATGAGAAGTTATGGTTTGTAGGGCATGACTCCCCAACCTTTTAGATAGGAATTTGGGCAAGATGAAAAAATCAGAGCTTAGTCCTCAGTAGCCAAATCTTATGCCAATCGCTGAGTTTTGGCCAATCAAAGGTAGCCAAGTGTTCAAACCATGTTCAAATAAGGCAAACACTGAACTGTAACCAATCTTGCTGTTTCTGTACCTCATTTCCATTTCCTGTACATCACTTTGCTTTTATTCTCCACAAATCTTCCACCATGTGACTGCACTGGAGTCTCTGAGCCTACTGTGGCCTGAGAGGCTGCCTGATTTGTGAATCACTCTTTGCTCAAACTCTTTAAACTTAATTTGGTCAAGATTTTTCTTTTGACACCAGTATTCATGGTGTAAACATTACTTGGAAGCACCAAGTTGTCTCCCTAATCACAAGAAACAATAGAAAGTGGAAAGTGAGGCCAGGCATGGTGGCTCATGCCTGTAATCCCAGCACTTTGGGAGGCTGAGGCAGGCGGATCACGAGGTCAGGAGATTGAGACCATCCTGGCAAACATGGTGAAACCCAGTCTCTACTAAAAATACAAAAAAAAAAATTAGCCAGGTGTGGTGGTGGGCGCCTGTAGTCCCAGCTTCTCGGGAGGCTGAGGCAGGAGAATAGTGTGAACCCAGGAGGTGGCAGAGCTTGCAGTGAGCGGAGATCATGCCACTGCACTCCAGCCTGGGCAACAGAGTGAGACTCTGTCTCAAAAAA
>NW_016809526.1:3160884-3173798 GCF_001698545.2 Rhinopithecus bieti | reverse complement strand
AAAAAAAAAAAAAAAAAAAAAAAAAAAGACCGTGGAGAGTGCTTTTTTCCCTAGAGAGCTGGGCTGAGATAGGAGTTAGGGAAGAACTGTAGACTACTATTTTCATTATAAGCCTGTCAGTACCATTTGGCTTTCAAAATTACATAAATGTCTGATTTGGGAGACAAATTTTAAGTTTCATATAAGGAGACAGAACTAAGAAAGATGTGATTAATTTTACATAGAACGTGCTCAATGTCTCAGTCTGCTCAGGCTGGCACAACAAAGGATCATTGACTGGGAGGTTTAAGCAAGAAAAGTTTATTTTCTCACAGTTCTGGAGGCTTGAAGCCTGAGATCAGGGTGGCCCACATGGTCTGCTTCTGATGAGGGCTCACTTCCTGGCTTTTCAGGGAGGGAAAGCTGAGATAAGGTGCAGGGGCAGGCTGCAACCTGGAGGGTGTTAGAGGGAACCTGCAGGAGGGATTTCCTTCAGCACAAACCTAGCTCCTATACCTCTTGACCTCTGGGAGGGTAGAGAGCTTTGTCTCATTGGGTGTTGGGGCTCTTGCAGGGTGAGTTGGGCAGGTGGAGGGAGCTTGCTCTGTCCAGAGCTGTCCCCATAGGTATTTTTCCTTTTATCTGTGACTTCTTTAATTTCTTAATTCTTTTATTTTCCAAATTGTTCCCAACATGAGCCAGGAAGAGGGGGTGGCAGTTGTAGGCGAAGAAAGGCAGATTTATTAGAGAAAGTATGAAAATACATTGAAAGGTTGCAGCAGGCAGCACAGCAGAGAAGGGGCTGTCTGCAAAGAGGTGGGGCTGGAACGAAATTTTGTGGGGTTGTAGTGGAGGGGATTCCATGCAGGGTTCTTGTGCTTGAGGACGGAAGCCATTCATTGTGCCCATTGAGGTAGTTGTACCCTTGGATAGTTTGTGATCAGCCATCTCTTAGAACAATTGTTCATTGTTCTTTCCCATCTGGGGCCTTCCCTGATCTGGGGCCCTCCCCTACCTGGGGCCCCTTCCTCCTTATTGCTTACTTATCAGGACTCCACAGAGGCCTTGACAATGTGTTTGGGAAACTATTAATAAAAATGTAACTGCCTGAGGGATTCTTTCTGTCCACTGCATAAAGACCACAGCATTGCAGTGAAGAAAGAGTTTAATAAACACAAGACCCATCATGCCATGTGGGAGATGGAGTTCATATTCAAATGATCTCATCTAATGCTGGCTCAGAGGTTAGGAGTTTTTCAAATGCAGTTGTGGGGAAGGGGTTGGGGGTGGCCGGGAGACGGGTGCTTGCTGCTGATTGGTTGGGGTGGAGATGAAATCACAGGGGGTCGAAGCTGTCCTCTTGTGGGCTGAATCGCTTCTGGGCGGGGCCACAGGAGCAGGGTTGGCTGGTCCAAGTGGAGCCATGGGTATCAGACATGCAAATCACCTGGAAAGTGATCTCAAAAGGCCAATCTTAGGTTCGACAATAGTGATGTTATTTTCAGGAGAAATTGGGGAAGTTGCATATCTTATAACCTCCAGAATGATGCTGACGATCACTTATGTCTGCACCTTAGCAGGATTAAGGCTCCCCTCCTCCCCACAGCCTGATCACCTCCCATTAGCTTCACAAAAGTGGTTGAGTTTGGGTTTAGGCCTGTTATTGTTTAAGCTGTAGGCTAAATGCCTCTCAAAGTTATCTGGGCCCGGCTGGGTGTGGTGGCTCACACCTGTAATCCCAGCACTTTGGGAGGCTGAGGCAGATGGATCACCTGAGGTCGGGAGTTAGAGACCAGCCTGACCAACATAGAGAAACCCCGTCTCTACTAAAAATACAAAATCAGCCGGGTGTGGTGGTGCATGCCTGTAATCCCAGCTACTTGGGAGGCTGAGGCAGGATAATCACTTAAGGCAGAGGTTGTGGTGAGCCAAGATGGTGTGATTGTACTCCAATCTGGGCAACAAGAGCGAAACTCCAACTCAAAAAAAAAAAAAAAAAAAGAATGATCTTGGCCCAATAGCCCAGGAACAATCAAAGGAAAGGCAAGATGGGGGTGGGTTAACTCAGATCACTGTCATAATTTTTTCACTGATATAATTTTTGCAAAGGTGGCTTCAAAAATAGCGCAGAATTGTTGAAGCAAAGGCTGTGTGGATTGAGGGGTGGAGAGAGGTCAGCAGGAAATGGTAGGAGGTGGTGGGGGATATTTCCAGCAGAGGTAGGAGCAGGAATGGTGGCACTCTCCGCTGCTCTACCAAGGCACCGAGCTTCATTCACTGTGCACCTGTCTGGGTGGGAAGAATAGGTTGGAGGGATGCCCCTGAAGGCCAGGTGACAGGTGATGAGGTGACACAGAAATGTGGGCAAGGAAGTGAGGACCTTGGCAGAGGACATGGAGGGGAGGGGACACATTTGAATTATAGCTAAAAGCTGGAATCAATACATAAGATTTGGTGATGAGTTGAATGAGAGATTGGCACTGAGGGTGACTCCCACATTTCTGCTACAGTAATTATGTGGAATACTTAAGAAAATACTTAAGGAAATACCTTTTCTTTCTCCAAAATCCTGCAGCTCACCTAGATAATCCAGCACAGCTGGGGGACTGGGCATCCCAGGACATTACCTTTGGAAAAGGATTTTTGGTGCTCTGATGACCTTCTCTCCTAGCAAGGTGCATATTGCCCACACAACCCAAGTTCTTTGGGAATTCCACACAACTTCAATTCTTTTTTTTTTTTTTTGACAGGGTCTTGCTTTATTGCCCAGGTTGAAGTGCAGTAGCATAATCAGGGCTCACTGCAGACTCAATCTCTCAACCTCCTGGGCTCAACCCATCCTCCCATCTTAGCCTCACAAGTAGCTGGCCTACTTGTGGACTGCACCTGGCTAAGTTTTGTATTTTTTGTAGAGACTAGGGTTTCACCATGTTGCCCAGGCTGGTCTTGAACACCTGAGCTCAAGCCGTCTTCCTACCTTGGCCTCTCAACATGCTGGGATTACAAGCATTACTGCGCCCAGCCCACATCTTCAATTCTAATTGAAGTATCTAATCCTCATTTCTCCAATAGAGAGATTAGAAAAGCAGAACACAATACTCAAAAGAAAAAAAAAACCTTTTTTATTTTGAAAAATATTTTAAACTTACAGAACAGTTGCAAAAGTTATATAGTAATCTCCCATATACTCTTGACTTAGATTTACTAATTAACATTTTGACACAGCTTTCTCTATCTATATCTAATAATTATTATAATTAATATTATTGAGCCATATGAATGAAAATTGCATATATTATGCCCCTTTATCCCTAAATGTTTCAGCATAGATCTCCTTAGAACAAGGACATTCTCTTCCTAACCATAGTACAATGATCACTTTTAGGAACTTTAATATTAATGCAATGTTATTATTTAAGATAAGGCATAGTTTATAGTCAGCTTTCACCAATTGCCACAATAATGCCCTTTATGGCACCTTTTCCCTAAACTGAAGACCTAAGTCAGGATTTTGCATTACACTTAGTTGTCTTATTTCTTTTATCTCATTTAATCTGGAAAATTTACAGAATTATTTTGTCTGTCTTTCATGACATTGACAATCTTAAAGAACAAAAGCCAAGCATTTGGTAGAATTTCCACAATTTAAATGTGTCTGCTGTTTCTAGATGATTATATGCAGGTTATGCGGTTTGGACAGGATTATAACATAAGTTATGTTTTGTCCTCAGCATATCACATCATTGTTAGTGATGTTAATATTGATCAATTAGTTAGAGTAGTGTCAGCCAAGTTATTCTAATATGAAGTTACTATTTTTCTCTTTGAAATTAATATGTCATGGCTGGGCACAGTGGCTTACACCTGTAATCCCAGCACTTTGTGAGGCTGAGGTGGGTGGATCACCTGAGGTGAGGAGTTCAAGACCAGCCTGGCCAACATGGTGAAACCTCATCTCTACTAAAAACACAAAAATTAGCCAGGCATGCTGGCACATGCCTGTAATCCCAGCTACTTGGGAGGCTGAGGCAGGAGAATTGCTTGAACTCAGGAGGTGCAGGTTGAAGTAAGCAGAGACCACATCACTGCACTCCAGCTTGGGCAATAGACCAGACTCTGTCTCAAAAGAAAAAAAAAAGGAAAGAAATTAATAAGGCATCTCTAAAGAGATACTTTGAGACTTCCACTGTCTTAGCATCCATTAATAATTCCTGTCTGAATCAATTATTACTACGATGTTGCAAAGTGTTGATTATCTAACTCCATTATCCATTCTACTTTTATTAGTTGGCTTTCTATTTTAAAGAAGAGCATTCCTCTCTTTCTCATTTATTTATTTAGTATAATATGAATCAATGAAATATTATTTTTCCATGGGTGAGAATTCATCACTATTCTTATTTGTTTTGATTATCAAATTATGACAGATTTGGCCAGTGGGAACCCCTTCAAGTTGCTTTTTATATTCTTGCAACATCCTCCCATCATTTTATGAGCACTTTCTTACTTTTAAGAACAACCAAATGTTCTTATACTTGCCCTGCCCCACCCTGGAATCAGCCATTTCTCCAAAAAGTCCTGACTTCTTTCGGCAGCAATGGTATTTAGAAACCAAGATCTGTGCTCATTGCTACTGCGATGTCACTGCCATTTCAATGGACAGAGCCAGGAGTAACCACTAATCCCAATTCAATACCACATGGTTCTTCTTTGCTTTTTCCTAGTTTATGCTTGTATCTTCTTTCTTTTATAGTGAGAAACCTGAATCCCTCTGCCACTCCTGGCCCACGGTCAAATTATTTACTTTTTTGCTTAGTGCTGCACTAATAAAACACAAAATAATCCCAGAATTGCTACATTTATACCTCTACCAACAACACCTTTACTAAATTGGAGTTGAAGATTTGTTTATAGATCTTTTTGTCTTTAGATTAACATCATTGTGTGTCCTTTCAATGATGTGCTGGGCATTATCTAGTAGACCCTTTGTCTCTCTAATGACCCAGCAATTTTACACTATAGGAGTAGAAGTTGAAGAAAACAGTAATGGAAATTATTCTTATCCATAGCAATGCAAATGCTGGTGTCCAGTAGAGATATGATAGTTTTCTACCCAGTAGAAAGATACCAACAAACATGCATTGTCTTATAGAATATTAACCAGTTTTGCATCCACTGGCACTTACTTCAGCATTCCAGGTTGCAGACACACACATACACACACACACACATTTTGTCCTTCACAAACTTAATCTTTGACCTTTAGGCCAGAACAGTAAGACCACAGGGGTGGTTGTGGCATCTGTTTTCCAGGAGACATTTTTCCTCCTGCAGTCTCACCATTGGAGGGTCACAACATTGGCTATTCACTGAGTTATTATATAAAGCAACTAATCCTTTGAAAAATATTGTCTTGCTCATTGCTCTGCAAGACCAGCAGACAATCAACTCTGGGTGATGTGCTGATAGCGAAAGGACTAGAATGGATAACTGTGCCCCCAGAGAAGCAATGTCTCATTTTGCCAATAGGTTCAATCTTCCCACCACTGTCTGTCCAGAGTTGCTAATGAGTGGCAAAATCGACTGCTGTCACCTCTTCTCCCAGCAAGGGCTCGCCTCTAGTGGAAGTGCTAATGAGCCCTAACACTGTCCTCAGCAGGAGGCCCAGGAGGAGAAGTAAGAGTCAGGAATTATCCACTCACTGTCACCGAATATTCCAGAATCAGCTATCAAACTGCAACAACCATCCTTTCTCTGGCTTCTCCTGCTTGGTTAGAAGCCTCTAGAATCTGCTGTTTGTTCCGGGGTCTACACAGGTATCTCCTGTGCCAATCCTCACACCTTCAGCAAGTTCAGATTCAGAGAGGAGTTCAGTGACTCAGATTTATTTGACCACAGGCCTTTGAGGAAGCAGAGAGTGCTTTCCCCAGAGACTATCACTCTTCCACCAAGTTTCATTCCGTTTCCCCAGCAGATTGAGTAAAGGCTATTCTAGGAATGCTGAGCGCAATGGAAATGCCTAGGATGATGGAAGTGTTGAAAACCTGATCTCAAACTGGAAAGATTGGAGAGGCTCCCAGAAGAGGTCAAAATTTGAGCTTTGTGCACCTGTGTGTGCATGTTGGAATGTGTGTTGAAGAAAGGCATGGAAGGGTGCACACAGCTGGGACACACTTTACTGCAGGGGGATGAGGTCGGGCTAGAGGTGGGGATGAACTATTCAAACATTAGCTTCTCTCCAGTAGGATTTATAATAACAAGCATGGATAACTTTTGTATTTAAAAAACACAACAAAGCAAAAGGGAATAAACAATCTAGAAGTTTCTTGTTGAACAATAGTATTTCGTATCATGAAAAACACTTCATTTTACAGTGGATATGAATCATTCCCAGGCTTTTGACAGCCTAAACCACAAGTGTGGGTGGGTTTGCCCTTTGCTAGGTAACAAGAAAGAAAGAATTTCAAAAGAAAATTGGTTATTTCATGGCACCCATGGCCCCAGTTATCTAAGGAGAGAGTGTTGGAGACGGAAAACCTGAACAACTTAGAAAGTGGAGTGGCGTGGTGCGTAGTCACAGCTCCTGGCTGGACTGACCTGTCAGTACAGACACAGAGGCACTGCAAGAACATGGAGTGCAGGGTGCAGTAACCCCAGTGGTCATCAATACAGTTAAGCTGCCATGGCCTCTGCAGCAGTTTCACAGCTGGAAGGCATACCAGTAGCCAGCAACGACTTCAGTTCCATTCACGCTGAAGAGGCAAAGGGCCAATTCTGAAGCTTCTCCTGCCTGTGGCTCCCTGTACCCAGAAGACACAGCCTCTGTGCTATAAATTTATCTATAAACCAAGCAGTGCTGCCTCAAAGCTCACCTTCTCTGGTCTACTAAAATCTCATAGCCCATCTTACAATCTTTTCTATGAGCTTCCTGTAATTCAAAAGGGAGAAAACAATAGTTAGAAAAGTAAGATTCATAACAGAAATTTTTGTAATGTAGGGAAGGAACTCATGAATAGTGTTGGATGAAGCATCCTTCCCAACCAAAGATGACAACAAATGCAAGCAGAATAAAACAAAAACTACACAGATCTTTTGTTGCATGACTCTGAGAGTCCTTGGTCAAATTATGCCTCTAAGAGTGAAACAGCAGCATCAGTTATGTGATAGGTCAGTCCTGTCTCCCAACAGCAACAAGAAAGGGACCCTAGCATAGATACTGGTTAGAGCAAGGAGATAAAGCATGAAGAAAGAAGAAGGAGAGACTTCAAGGATGGGGCAGATGCTGACTTTGTATGTAACAAAGGATTAAGAAGACGCTTCCTGAGAGCAAAAGTGATTTAAAGTGTGGACAGGACCACCAAGAGCCATTAGAGACCCTCCTTACTTTGGCAATTACTTTTTCTTCCCTATGATGGCCTAGATCACTCCTTGCCTGTAGGGATTGAAGGAACTGGGGCTCTATCGACTGAGACTCTTCTCATAGCATCGTTTTTGTCCCTAAGACTTTCTCCCTTTCAGACTTACCAGCCTTCATCTTCCATTTATTGTCAGTGATTTGCATATTGTGTTGTCTTCCTATACAGGGCAGTGCATGCTCTGTCCTGCTCTGCAGACTTAAGAAGGGATACAGAGTCCTCAGGGTTCCAGGAAGATCCCTTATAATTTTTAAAAAACCTTTGTCCATAGAGATGAGTGGCCAAGATGTGGTACATTCAAATTTATTGTTCCTTTTCCAACTTTTCCCAAAAATACGTTTTTGCCCCTTGCAACCTGCTTGTCCTGACATCACATGTTGAATGAGTCAGAGCTGTCTCACTTAAATGCAGCTAACACTAAAATTGTGCTATTGATTTCTGATGCTCTCTTTACTTTTCCTTTATTGTTAGTTTGTAGAAGTTGCTTCAACTAATATTACTCTAAATATGTAATGCTGGTTTTGGCCCTGTCTCTTTCTCCACTTGCCTTGTTTAGCATCATTTATTGGAGGCATCTACGTCAAAATATTTTTTTAAGATTTCAAAAAATGGATTTTTCCAATCTAAAATAGTTCTAAATGTCCCCTTTTGATCCAGTACACTTTTAGCCACATAGAATACATCCATGCTGATATATATTCTTCCTGACATACATAGTATAATAATAATAAATTAAAAAAACCAGTATTGATGGTATACAGGTTTGAGCATCAGAAGACCTAAGAAAAATCCTGGCTCTATGACTCACTAACTGTGTGATTTTAAGCAACTGAGTCAGTTTCTTTGAGCCTCAGCTTCCTCATTTATCAAGTGGGCTTTTTGTATTTATCTCACAGGGTTTTTGCGAGGCTCAAATGAGATTATGTAGGTAGGGGTGGTTTGCTAATATTATTACTGCTGTTCTCTGACATCCCTACTCAACTCTTTCTTAAATTGGAAACACATCTAGATAAGGGCAGAACGGTCTGTGACCATGAGAAGGACGCAGGCATGAGAAAGCAATGATGTCTCCTTAGTCACCTGGGCTCATGTCATCTCATCTTCCAAGACCCAGCCTAAAAATCATCTCCTTGAGAAGATACCTTGGATTCCCCAGGTCAAAATGAATTTGTCATTGTCCTACACTAGTACCTACCATAAGATTTCTCTCTAGCTATGTGTCACAGGCCCCAGAAACCCCCAGATAATTCAATAGTTAGAAGTTTAACACCTTGTATTAAAATGTAGCTCGGGGAGTAGAGGTTATAAGTGACTATCACTCTATTTATTATATCCACTAAAATAATAAAGACAGTACCTTACATAAAGAGAATATTAATAACATTTACATACTCTGCATTAGCAGTAATGTACATTATATGCTTAATATCCATTTGTTGAAAGAAAAATCTTGAGACTCTTCTTTCTTGGCTGTTTCATTAAAATAATTTTTTAAAAAGTTTTACTTTTAAATAGATAGTTTGCCCAATAAAAGGAATGTACTTTTCTGCCCGCTTCTCCAAACACTCAAAGCTTTTCTGATTTTGCATCTTGGAGTTGTTGACTCCTGTCGCCCAGCTCTCACTGGTTCCACACAGCGTGGATCACTGAGAAGGTTGGCTGCGTGGAAGTATCTCAACTCCCTGCCTCCTGCACAAGTCGTTTAGCCTTTGCCCTGTCCATGATAATGTCACACAAATCCCTTGCAGTGAGCCTCTCTGATAAACATCTCTACTTCTTCTCATCTTGCTCCGTAAGAAGGCTCCTCATTTGTGTTGCCTCACTTTCCTTGCTTTCTCCTCCTGGGTTCCACTGAAAATGTCTCCACTTCTCCCCTGCCATGCGTAGTGTCTCCCTTGTTTCTTCTCAGCCCCAGGCTCTGTCTTCTTCCCTCCCCTCCCCGCTAATGACCTCAAATGAGAATGATTCAATGGATAGATACCAGAACTAGAATTCATAAGGGATATGCTACAATTTCATGTAGAGGAAACTGAAGTTCTGGAGGGGTACCAGGGTAATCATCTTTTAGTGTCGGTCTCTCTCTGAGTTGTTGAGGGTGGGGGCTTTAAAAAAATTTTTTCTTGAACTCACCATTTTGTCTTTAGCATCAAATACAGAGCCTGACACATACTGGCTGAGGGAATGTATGCTGGCCAACAGATCACTTTCGCACCCTGGTCTAGTCAATTTCAGTCATATAAAATGAAATTTCTTGGATGTCCTCTTCCCAATTATAATTTCAGGTACTAAATTAGAGTGCTTTAAAAAAAGGAGATACAGGAGACAAAAAAAGCAAAGGAGCTGAAGAACAGGCTCTACCAGCTGAAGGTGGTAGGGGTAGGAGGAGAACCAGGCTGGCCAGGGAATCTTTGCAGAGCAGCCCTGGAGGTTAGGAATGGCTTCACGCACTTAGGGACAAACTTTGGAAATGTGCCACATGCCTCCCCTACAGCTACAGACCTCTCATGCTGTCTCCAGCCTGCTGCCTGCTCTCACAGTGAGAACTGTCTGGGATTCTGACCCTCAGGCTGGCTGACTGGTCATGTCCAGTACTTGGGATGCAGCCTGTGTTTGGGGTTGGAAGCCCGGGACCAATATGCATCTGCACAGACTGTCCTGCCACATCTCTCTCCAGGCCCTTTCCAAGGTCCAGTCTCACAGATTCTTGTGAAGCCATGAACACAAATATTCACTCTGAGTTCTGGTTTATCCTCAGCTTGGGTACTCTTCCAGGCTACCCAATGACAAGACAGGCACAATCACAGCCTTTCCGACCCACATGAATGCACTCTGGGGGTAGGAGAAGACTGTTTTTATGGGAACAAGGCAACACTGTACTACTTCTTCTCTCACACATGAATAAAGGGAAAAAGTTGAAAGAAGCTGAGCTTTCAGGACAAGTTAGAGGAGTTGATGTCATTCCATCAGTAGGAGGCAGGCTGTGTGAAGGTAGGGGTGTGTGCAGGGGGAGAGAGCGAAGGTAGGGGTGTGTGCAGGGGAGAGAGAGTGAAGGTAGGGGTGTGTGCAGGGGGAAAGAGAGAGATGTTGAGATTCTTGCCACTGGGGACAACCCCAAACCAAATATTCAGAGAGAAACCATTTACCTTCACCATTGCGGTTCCTGAAAATGTCCTAGTTAGCCATAGCAAAGTTGTGGATATAGTCACAACAGGATTAACACATGCAGTTACATTAGTCTAGGGTCCTAGAGAAAAAATAATCTCCCCACAGATTATATAGTTACCCCAAGATTCCGCTGAAATCCTGGATCTACCTTTCTGAGGCACTAACTCAATAAAACAATCAACTTGACACTTTTTAAAAAATTAATAAGCTTCATTTTTGGAGTAGTTTTAGGTTTATAGAAAAATTGAGTGGAAAGCACAGAGTTTTCATATACTCTTCTGCCCCACCCCTACAGTTTACCCTATTAATGTCTTGCATTAATGTGGTACATTTGTTATAATTGATTGGTCAATATTGATACCTTATTTATTATTATATTTTAATTATATGTCTTTAAATTATATTATTCTAAATAAACGATATATATGTTTTACTATTGTATTGCTTAAGGTCCATAGTTTATATTAGGGTTCACTCTTTGTGTTGTATATTCTATGGGTTTAGACTAATGTACATGACATATAACCTCCATAATAGTATCATGCAGAGAAGTTTCACTGCCCTAAAAAAAATCCCCTATTCATCCTCTCTTCCCTCCCAACTTCTGGCAGCCACGGATTTTTCTTTCACTCTCTCCATGGTTTTGCCTTTGCTAGAACACCATGTAGTTAGCATAATTAAAAATGTAGCCTTTTTGGATTGGCTTCTTTCACTTAGTAATATGCGGTTAAAATTTCCTCCACGTCTTTTCATGACTTCATTGCCCATTCATTTTTACCGCTGAATAATATTCCATGATCTGGATGTACCATAGTTTATTTATCCCTCCACCTACCAAAGGACATCTTGGTTGCTTCCAAGTTTTGGGAATTATGAATAAAGCTGCTGTAAACATCCATGTGCAGATTTTTGATGAACGTAAGTTTTCGGCTCATTTGGGCAAATATTAAGGAGTATGATTGCTGGATCACATGGTAAGAGTATGTTTAGTTTTGTAAGAAACTATCAAGCTGTATTCCAAAGTGGCAGTACTATTTTGCATTCCCACCAGCAATGAATGAGACTCCCTGTTGCTCCATATCCTCATTAGCATTTGGCATTGTCAGTGTTCTAGATGTAACAATATCTCATAGTTGTAGTTGGCAATTCCCTAGTGATACGATGTGCAGCATCTTTTCATATGCTTATTTGCCATATATACGTCTCCCTTGGTCAGGTGTCTGTTCAGATCTTTTGCCCATTGGCCTTTTTTTTTTTTTGTAAAAAAAAATAAGTGACCTGGGAGGCCAACCGAGGCAGATCACCTGAGGTCAGGAGTTTGAGACCAGGCTGGCCAACATGGTGAAACCCTGTCTCTACTAAATATACAAAAATTAGCCAGGCATGATGGCAGGTGCCTGTAATCCCAGCTACTTGGGAGGCTGAGGCAGGAGAATTGCTTGAACCTGAGAGGTGGAGGTTGCAGTGAGCCAAGATTGCACCACTACATGCCAGCCTGGGCAACAGAGTGAGACTCCATCTCAAAATAAATAAATAAATAAAAATAAAATAAATTGACATTTTAACTGAATGTTCTAACTGGCAAAATTGACTAGTTGTCACCTCTTCTACAAATAGAGTTTCTTAAGCAACTGCAACAAATAGATGAATTAGACTAGGACACCAAAGACAGACCCAATCTATAGAGATCCATAGGATTTTTGTTTTGTTAACTATAGGACATCCAAAACTAGTTTTTCTGGAGATAATCAAGAAACATTTTCTTTTGTAAAAAATCATTTTTATATGCCTTTTTTTTCTCATCAAGAAACCAATACATTTTGTGAAAGAAAAATAAAAACTCAAAATGATTTTTTAGGACTGAGTAGAATTATTACCTACAATAGCAAAGCACATGCCAAGAAATCCAACTTTCAGAACAGCTGGCTCCCAATTTTCCTACAGAGGAAAATCTTTATAGATCAAATTGTTGAATGGCAGCAGGAATTCTGATGGAGTGCAACTGGGTCCTTTTGATAAAAATTGGATATTCCTGGGCTGGGCGCGGTGGCTCAAGCCTGTAATCCCAGCACTTTGGGAGGCCGAGATGGGCAGATCACGAGGTCAGGAGATCGAGACCATCCTGGCTAATACGGTGAAACCCTGTCTCTACTTAAAAATACAAAAAACTAGCCGGGCGACGAGGCGGGTGCCTGTAGTCCCAGCTACTCGGGAGGCTGAGGCAGGAGAATGGCCTAAACCCGGGAGGCGGAGCTTGCAGTGACCTGAGATCCGGCCACTGCACTCCAGCCTGGGTGGCAGAGAAAGACTCCGTCTCAAAAAAAAAAAAAAAAAAAAAAAAAACAGGAAAGATGA
>NW_016809526.1:3112213-3160663 GCF_001698545.2 Rhinopithecus bieti | reverse complement strand
CCTTCTTTCCTCCCTCCTCCTCCTCCTCCTCCTCCTTCTCCTCCTCCTCCTCCAATGGTATATTTCTTTAGAGAAATGTCAGACCTTTGCCTAAGAGAAGTGGCTAGGACTGTGTCTTTTGTAGTTTCCTGCAAGGGGAGCAGCAACCACAGCAGACAGGGGCTGGTGGTGTATCACTGGGGTGGGTCATAAATGTTCTGTCTGAGAGACCACCTTCCATATTGGGGTATGCTGGAGTAGAAAGTCCCCAGCTAACAAGAGTCTTCAGGGTAGATCCATTATTTGGGGTGACTATATTCTGAGCCCCATGAAAGAAAAAGCCAGGCTTTGGTTTGGTCTTATTTGGAGGGCCCATTATCAGATAATAAGTGTACCTTCATAAAAGTACTCTTTTTCCCCTCATTTCTCCCCTTTGCTCCAACACTGGAGGCCATATAGTGAGTAAAGGGGAAAAGGGGTGTACAGGCAGGTGGGAAACAGTGAAAAAGCAGCCACATTGCCTTTTACCTCTGCAGGTTTCTGAGCTTGAGTTAAGCCTACAGTCAGAATGGGAAGAAGCTCTAAATAGGATGAGGACTAAAGTTTTGATTTTAGATAGAATTTGACTTTTAATAGCTCAAAATGACCAGAAAAGTTAAGGGATCTACCCAAGATTTTATCCAGGCTTGGGGATGCATGGTCTAACATTATGGGTGTAAAGTAGCAGTGGAAAAAAGAAAATAAAGTTGGTTTCTGCTTATATCATATGGAATTCATGTAATAATTTCCTAAAGCCACTGTACCACAGAGGTCTGCTATGGTTTGAATTTTTATGTCCCCTCCAAAATCCATGTGTTGAAACGTAATTCCCAATGCGATAGTATTAAAAGGTGGGGCCTTTAGGAGGTGATTAAGTCATGAGAGCAGAGCCTGAGTGAATGGGATCAAACCCTTCTAAAACGGGTTTCCTAACATTTGGCCTCTTCCCTTCCACTCTCTACCATGGGAGGACACAGCAACAATGTGCTATCTTGGAAGCAGAAATTGGCCCTCCCCAGACACCGATGCTGGCACGTTGATCTTGGACTCCCCAGCTTCCAGAACTGTGAGAAATATATTTTGGTTCTTTATAAATTACCCAGTCTCAAGAATCTTGTTAGAGCAGTACAAACAGACTAAGACCAAGTGCAAAATCAAGATGGTGGCAGGCCCATGCTTCCTCTGAGGTCTCTAGGGAAAGCCTTCCTTGCCTCTTCCAGCTTCTGGTTGCCACAGGTGTTCCTTGGCTTGTGGCAACACCACTCCAATCTCTGTCTCCATCTTCACAAGTCTTTCCTCCATGTCTGCGTATCTCTGTGTCTTTGCATGGGATTCTCTTTGTGTGTCTGCATTCAAATATTCTCTTCATGTAAGAACATCACTCATAATGGAGCAAAGCCCACGCTAATTACATCTTAACGTGATTAAATCACAAAGGTCTTATTTGACAATAAGGTCACACTCGCAGGTACTAGGGGCTAGAACTTCAATATTGTCTTTTTTGGGGGGGTTACACAACTCAACCTACAGAGCCCACCTCGTCAGAGAACTGGCTCCATGTGTGCTGACCTCCCAGCTAATCTCCACGCGATGGTGCTTTGTGGCCTACTCATGGATAGGCTCATTGTTTCATCTCCTTCCCTCCTGTTCTTCTCAGGCTGTCCCCTGCCTCACTGTCCTGTTAGAGAGTCGATGGAGCAGAGATCACTCTGAGCAACATTCAGCATCAAGCCAATTTCAGCATTTGATGTAGCGTGGGACCCTACTAACTGCATTTAGGTTGTGATCCAATGTCTTTTATGAACATCCGCCTAAACTACCCATAGTGAATCAGGTAGGTGAGAATGGAAATGTCAGCCTGGAAGCAGGATTGAACACAATTTAAATTTTACAATCTGCACTGCACGATATCAGAATGCCATTCAGCAAGTCTTATGTTCTTTGGGGAAAGACATTGTTTAAAACAATATTAAAACATTTTAAAAGTAACATTCCCAAAATGCAGAATCCTATTTCTGAGACAAGAAAAAGAAGACATTTTTTTTTCCCCCAAGTGAATCCTGTGACATGATTATGTATGATGGGGAAGAGAAATTAAAGATAAGGGGTCATTGAAAGTAAAACCTCAGCACCTCTGTCCTGAGGGCTGCAGAAAACAGCAGCCCTGGAGTGTGTGTGGTAACAGCTGGGGAGTGAAACTGAACTTATTCTTCCCAAACTGTGAAGGTTGGGGGAGACACAGAGAATAAATCATTGAAGGCATGATGTGTGGGCAAAGATTAAAATCAGCAATCATCTGATTTTGTAGTTTTATCATTAAGACACATCAAAAACTGTTACTGCTGGAGGCATATTGGAGGAGATGAATACTGAACTCAGATGCTGGAGTGAAAAGGTCACGGAGAAGGAATTACCTTGCTGAACTTAGAGAAAATATTTATTTTCAGACAAGTGTCATATCTTGCAGACTTCCCACAGCCTTCTGCCTCAATTTTCAGATTCAATTAAAATACTCTTGATTTCTTGGCAGATTGCATTCCTTTATCTGTTCATCCATTCATTAATACATCTATCAAGAGCGATTGGATTTAAGTTCATGTTCCATTTCCATGTGACCATAAACAAGTAAAACAGTTTCCTAGTGCATCAGTTTCCTCATTGTAAAATGGGGATAATTGTATGGATTTTATAGGGTTTTGTGGGTACTAAACCAGTTAATACCTATTTGTCCCTTAGCAAGCACTCAATAATGTTTTTAACTGCTTTATTGTTAAATAATTTTTAATCATAGTTTGATTGTAAAGGCAGGCACACATTTAAAATAAAAGCTTAGTTCTCCATTTTGAAAATAAGGGAAGACACTTCTCCTTACCTCTCCCTTTTTGTTTCAGAATTTTTTTCTGTCCTTTTCAAATGTATGTAAATCTTCATGATGACAAAATAAGCCTTTTGCCAGTCTCACTGAGAAATGTTTCTTCAAGGACCTGGGAAATGTTTTTTTGAAATGTGAGCATTAAATGAGATAGTGCCCCTGTCTCTCAATTACTGTGGAAGGGTAGACGTCTAATTCAGTAGGCACCTTGTTCCAATTTGCAAAACTACTTCCTGTCATAAAGATGAGAGAAGTTTTTTTCTCCTGCAGCTAAAGCAAATTCAAGTAGTCTTTCCATGGTAGAGGTGGGAAGGAGGGAGCTTTTTTTGTGTCTGCTTTTTCTCAGTTGCCTTCAGTGCAAAATATCCTTATGCCAGAGTGGCACATTTTGGGGTGGCATATTCTGAACCTCTTCAATGTGCATCATATTCTGGTTTAATACTTATTGTGAGAAACAAACTCACCTGTCCAAACCCAAAGCATGGACTCAGAGACCCAGAGAACAGTGGAAGTGAGACTTTTAATGATGGTCTTGCAAGATTGGGTGTCTGGCATGCAGGCAGAGTTTCAACAAGCACAGTTTCAACAAGCAATTTCTCCCCTAGTGCGCAGGTCCCTCCCCTGGTTCCTCATAGGCTGAGTACTATGGGGTCACGATGTTCCTGGACGTCACCTATTGATTGTTAGGCTGGGCCTTTAGGTGTTTTTTTGCGAGGGGGGGCGGGGCGGGGAGGGGATTGTCTTGCTGCATTTTGTTGCAGCCCACAATGCATTGCAATTCTAGTTAGCTCAGGGGCTCTTCAACTATTTGACTTAGGACCTAAGTAGCTGGGCAGGCTGATAAGAACAGACAAAGTGAGCTATTTTGCAGACTGGTTAACTTTTATCTTAGACTAAACTTCTTTGGTTTGGGTGAGGGCAACTAAGCCTGGGGGAAGGGGGAGGAAGAGGGAGGTCTACAAGTAGGCATCAACTATTCAAGCAGGGGCCTAATATATCCTGTTTCTTCTGTAGTTTGCTAACCTGAGCCAATTTAAGACAATTTGTCTTGGAAATGGACCACTGTATACATTATTTCCTTCACTTATTCGATAGTAAAACCATTTTGTCTCTACTACCTTTGTGGAGAGATTTTCTGAGCTAGGAGAAGACTCCATTTTATTTCCCCAACACCAACCAATAAAACTTTACTAAGCACCTGCCCGTGCCAGGCACAGTTTTCCTTCTCACTGTAGCAGAGCTGGGAGGCACCATGTGAGGTCACATTCACTCTTTTCTTCCAGGAAGAGTTGGACTCTTGTCCAACAGGACACAGCTCTGCTTGCTGGGAGAACACAACCCTGTGTCCTGAGGGGCCTCCCTCTCCCTCTGCCTCTCCCTCTCCCTCTCCCTCTCCCTTTCCCTCTNCCCCTCCCCCTCCCTTCTCCCTCCCTTTCCCTTTCCCCCTCCCTTTCCCTCTTCCTCTCCTCTGTCCACTTTCTTTTAGTCCCTTTCTGCCCCTTTCACTTAACTTAGAAGGTAATTGAATTATTCAGCTTGTTTCAGGACTTGTCCTCAGTAATTCTAGTGAATGTTTACTAAATGCTTGCTACATGCCAGCTGCTGTGCTGTGCATTTACCTGCATTATCTTATTTAATCTTCAACTAGGACCCTATAGAGTAGGTACTATAATTCTCACCATATTGTGGATGCAGAAGCTAATGGAAGCAGATTAAGTAATTTGCTCATGGTCATAACAGGGATGGAGCGGAGATTCATACTCCGGACCCGCAGGCCCTCAACCTCTGCTAGGTGGGGCAGATGTGAGTCATGATGGAATACCAGAAGACATGGGAAGCTCCCAGTGGAAGGTGACACTCGGGGGTGGGCCAAAGGGAGTGGAGAGGAAGGAAAGGGCTTCAAGGAGGTTAATCTTCCTCCCAACTCCCAGTTCTCCAGAGTCCTTCTCCAGAGAACCACGATTCAGAGGTTCTCATGTCTTTCCCCAGCTGGAGTGGCAGGGTGTCCAGGTGTCCCTTCCCAGGTATCCAGGGCCCACCTACAATTATTGGTTACACTGGGACACTGCAGAGGCCGGGGGTACATATACACAGGGGCAGGCACCCGGCTGGGATGTAACAGAGTCCACTTTCTTGGCTGCTGGCTTAAGGACTGTCCATTGCAGGCCCTGACAGGGGGTGCTGGGGCTGTTGACACTAGGGAGAGTATCATTGGCTTCCCCAAGGCTCCAGGGCCCTTGAAGGAGGCTGCAGGTGGAGAATTGCTGCCAAGGCCACCTTCTTTGCTCTCCTGCCCAACAGGCCCAAGGCAAAGGAGGAAAATTTACAGGAAACAAAGACCTAAGTTAAAATCTGAGATTATGCTTCAGCCACACAAGCATGTACATATACCTATGCATCCTTGTCATTTTAAACAGATACAAATGTACAAGCAGACCTCATTTTATTGCAGTTTGCCTTATTGCCCTTTGCAGATACTGCATTTTTTCACAAATTGAAAGTCTGTGGCAACCCTACATCAAGGAAGTCTACGGAGCCATTTTCCCAATAGCATGTGTTCACTTCATGTCTCTGTGTTACATTTTGATGGTTCTTGCAATATTTCAAGGCTTTTCATTATTATTATATCTGTCATGTTAATCTGAGATCAGTGATCTTTAATATTACTATTGTCATTGTTTTGGGGTGCCACAAACCACACCCATATAAGACAGCAAACTTCATAAACGTTTTACTGTCTGACCGCTCCACTGACCAGCTGCTCCCTCATCTCTCTCCTCCTCCGGCCTTCCTACTCCCTGGGACACAATAATATTAAAATTAGGCCACCTAATAACCCTATGGTGGCCTCTAAGTGTTTAAGTTACAGCCTTGCATTTCTTGCTTTAATTAAAAAGCTAGAAATGGGTAAACTTTGTGAGGACGTTGAGAGCCAAAGTAGGCTGAAACCTAGGCCTCTTCTGCCACTTAACCAGGCTGTGAATGCCAAGAAAATGTTCTTTCATAAAGGACATGGGAAGTGCTTCTCCAGTAAACACAAGAATGATAAGAAGGTGAAACAGTCTTATTGCAGACATGGAGAGAGTTTGAATGGTCTGGAGGGAAGAACAAACCAACCACAACACTCCTTTAAAGTCAAAGTCTAATCCAGAGCAAGGCCTTAACTCTCTTCAATTCTGTGAAGGCTGAGAGGTAAGGAAGCTGCAGAAGAAAAGTTTGAAACTAGTACAGGTTGGTTCATGAGGTTTAAGGAAAGAAGCTGTCTCCATAACATCAAAGTGCAAGGTTAAGCAGAAAGTGCTGATGGAGAAGCTACAGCAAGTTATCCAGAAGACTCAGCTAAGATCACTGATGAAAGTGGCTACACTAAACAACTGACTTTCAGTGTCAGTAAAACACTGTTATATTGGAAGAAGATGCCATCCAGGACTTTCATAGCTAGAGAGGCGAAGTCAATGCCTGGCATTTAGGCTTCAAAGTTTCAAGGACAAGCTGGTTCTCTTGTTACGGGCTAATGCAGCTGGTAATTTTAAGTTGAAACCAATGTTTATATGCCATTCTGAAAATTCTAGGGCCATTAAGAATTGTGCTAAATTGGCCAGGCACAGTGGCTCATGCCTATAATCCCAACACTTTGGGAGACCAAGGTGATAGAAACTCTTGAGGCTAGGAGTTTGAGATCAGCCTGAGCAACATAGTGAGACCACATCTCTATGAAAAATTTAAAACTTAGCTGGGCATGGTGGCACGTGCCTGTAGGCATAATTTCTGGAGAGGCTGAAGCAAGAGGATCACTTCAGCCTAGGAGTTAGTTCAAGGATACAGTGAGCTATAATAATGCCACCGCACTCCAGCCTGGGTGACAGAGTGAGATGTCGTCCCTTAAAAATAAAAAGAAGACGATGATGAATGTTGTTTTCATGCCTGCTAACACAGCAGCCTGCGGATCAGGAAGTAATTTCTACTTTTAAGACTTACTATCTAAGATATATATTTCATAGGTCTATAGCTGCCATAGATAGTGATTTCTCAGATAGATCTGGACAAAGTAAATTAAATATCTTCTGGAAAGCACTCATCATTCTAGATACCATTAAGAACATTCATGACTCATGGGAGGAAATCAGCATATCAACATAACTGAAGTTTGGAAAAAAGTTGATTCCAACACTCATGGATGACTTTGGGGGCTTTAAGGCTTCACTGGAGGAAGTCACTGCAGATATGGTAGAAATAGCAAGAGAGCTAAATTCAAAGTGGGGCCTGAAGATGTAACTGAATTTCTGTAATCTTGTGATCAAACTTGAACAGATGAGGAGTTGCTTCTCATGGATAAGCAAAGAGAGTGTTCTTGAGATGGCCTCTACACCTGGTGAAGATGCTGTGAACGCTGTTGAAACGACAACAAAAGATTTAGAATATTCCATAAACTTGGTAAAGCAGCAGCAGGATTTGAGAGGTCTGACTCCAGTTTTGAAAGAAGTTGTACTGTGGGTAAAATGTTATCAAACAGCATCACATGCTACAGAGAAATCTTTCATAAAAGGAGAGTCATTTGATGCAGCAAACCTTATTGCTGTTTCCTTCTTCCTCTTCCTCTCCTCCTCCTTCTCCTTCTCCTTCTCCTTCTCCTTCTCCTTCTCCTTCTCCTTCTCCTTCTCCTTCTCCTTCTCCTTCTCCTTCTCCTTCTCCTTCTCCTTCTCCTTCTCCTTCTCCTTCTCCTTCTCCTTCTCCTTCTCCTTCTCCTTCTCCTTCTCCTTCTCCTTCTCCTTCTCCTTCTCCTTCTCCTTCTCCTTCTCCTTCTCCTTCTCCTTCTCCTTCTCCTTCTCCTTCTCCTTCTCCTTCTCCTTCTCCTTCTCCTTCTCCTTCTCCTTCTCCTTCTCCTTCTCCTTCTCCTTCTCCTTCTCCTTCTCCTTCTCCTTCTCCTTCTCCTTCTCCTTCTCCTTCTCCTTCTCCTTCTCCTTCTCCTTCTCCTTCTCCTTCTCCTTCTCCTTCTCCTTCTCCTTCTCCTTCTCCTTCTCCTTCTCCTTCTCCTTCTCCTTCTCCTTCTCCTTCTCCTTCTCCTTCTCCTTCTCCTTCTCCTTCTCCTTCTCCTTCTCCTTCTCCTTCTCCTTCTCCTTCTCCTTCTCCTTCTCCTTCTCCTTCTCCTTCTCCTTCTCCTTCTCCTTCTCCTTCTCCTTCTCCTTCTCCTTCTCCTTCTCCTTCTCCTTCTCCTTCTCCTTCTCCTTCTCCTTCTCCTTCTCCTTCTCCTTCTCCTTCTCCTTCTCCTTCTCCTTCTCTTCTTCTTCTTCTTCTTCTTCTTCTTCTTCTTCTTCTTCTTCTTCTTCTTCTTCTTCTTCTTCCTCTGTCACCCAGGCTGGAGTGTAGTGGTGTGATCACAGCTCACTACAACCTTGACCTCCTGGGCTCAAGCCATCCTCCCACCTCAACCTCCTGAGTAGCTGGGACTACAGGCATATGCCACAAGGCCAGGCAAATTTTTTTTTTTGATAGAGACAGAGCTTCTCCATGTTGCCTAGGCTTATTGTTGTCTTATTTTTCTTTTATGAGAAATACATTCTTTTGTAATATTGTCTTATTTTAAGAAATTGCCACAATCACCCTAAGCTTCAGCAGCCACCGCCTTGATCCATCAGCAGTCATGAGCATCAAGGCAAGACCCTCCACCAGCAAAAGGGTTACAACTTGCTGATAGCTCTGATAATCCTTAGCATTTTTTGACGATAAAGCATTTTATTTTATTTTATTTTATCTTATTTATTTTTTGAGACAGAGTTTCACTCTTGTTGCCCAGCCTGGAGTGCAATGGCACAATTTCAGTTCACTGCAACCTCCACCTCCCAGGTTCAAGCAATTCTCCTGCCTCAGCCTCCATAGTAGCTGGAATTACAGGCACACGCCACCACGCCCAGTTAATATTTTGTATTTTTAGTAGAGACTGGATTTCACCATGTTAGTCAGGCTGGTCTCAAACTCCTGACCTCAGGGATCTGCCCACCTCAGCGTCCCAAAGTGCTGGGATTACAGGTGTGAGCCACCACGCCCGGCCCTATGTGATTCATATTATTGTGATATTCGCTTTATTGTAGTGATCTGGAATTGAACCCGCAATGTCTCTAAGGTGTGCTTGTACTGGGTTTACTGTCTTCTGCCACCATCCCCATCCCTCTTTTTTTCTTTTTTCTTTTCTGAAGATAGCTTATTGCTATTTCCATATTGGTACTATAGCTCTGCCTCATTTTTAATCATGGTTCACTTATTGAATGCTTATTATCCTGCTCCTGACAAAATGATGAGGTATGCACATTCTTATCTGTGTTTTATAGATGAGGAAACCAAGTTGCCATTTGTTCAAGTCACAAAACCTTAGTTTACTAGCTCAGGATGTTAGCTCCAGCATGCGGTGATAAAGGAGATCACGTATGTGGAAACTCAGAGCTGCGGCTGATGCAAGGTACTTCTCAGTAGATGCTACTCTCTCCCTGGAGGAGCATTCACTGCTGGGCTCTGAACAGAAATAGAAGGGGATATTGGGCACCATTCCTCAGCCTTCAGCCACAGTGATGTTGGACATGGCTGGCTCTCTCTGGCTCAGGCAGCAGTCTTCGGAGGTCACAGAGCAGCCTTTCCAATCACCGCTCTGACCCTATTCTTGCCAGGTCAGCAGAGCAGATCAGGCCCTCCCAGCCTTCCCCTCTAATGCCGCTCCTCAGAAATGGCTCTCTAGGAACTAACAGTTTCCCAAAGCTCCATGCATCTGCCTGGTGGAAAGGTTCTCCTGCTTCTCCTACTGCTGATGAGATCGGGAAGCCCTCAGCTCGAGCAGCGGCTAATTAGAGTGTCTGTGTGGGGGTATCTACTGCCAACACACCTCTCCTCGGTGCCACCCACTCCTGCCTTGGTGGGGCAGTGAGGGGTTCATGCAGTGGCTGAGGCTGGACTCTTAAGGGAAACTGGGCCCTTGTTTTCTTCCTCCACACAGATTTGCTTTCATCTATTTGGCTTTACTCTGGGGATGGAATGAAATGTGGGTGGAGGCTGCTGGTGCCCTCCGTGATCTGACTGCCCCGTCTCCTTCCACCACTCCCTTCATCTGGCTGAAGTCCAGCTGCCTCAGGTAAGGGATCAAAGCTGTTTTGTGCAAGAAAAAGACAAAAGCTGTTAAGACCTTCATGAAAAGAGGGTATTTGGTCTCACTCCCTTTCATTCTGAGTGACAGAGGCAGGTTGTTCATATGGATGAGGGCGCTGATCCATGCCAGGGACCTGAACCAGGAAATTCGGGGCTCTGGAGGATTTCTGATAGGGCCCTGAAGAATTCCCACAAGAAGAGTTAACATTTTATTTATTTATTTATTTATTTATTTATTTATTTATTTATTTTGAGACAGTGTCTCACTCTGTTGTCCAGGCTGGAGTGCAGTGGCACAATTACGGCTCTCTCAAACTCTCAGGCTCAACTGATCCTCCCACCTCAGCATCCTGAGTACCTGGGACTACAGGTGTGGGCCACCACATCTGGCTAATGAAAACATTTTTTTTTTGTAGAGACAGGGTTCCATGTTGGCCAGGCTGGTCTTGCACTCCTGGACTCAAGCCATCTGCCCGCCTGAGCCTCCCAGAGCGCTGGGATTACAGGTGTAAGCCATGGTGCCCAGCCAAAGTTAACATTTTGGATGTAACAAAGACTCAAATATTCACTAGGTAAAAATGGACCATCCTTTCTTTAGAATGGAATAGTTTTCAGAAGCTCTGCTCAGTTTCTAGGAAAACCCTATGGTGAGGACACCTGTGATAGTGTTTGAATAAGGACCATGGTGGGTTGGCCCCAGGCCAGTCACTCACTCAACCAGGCCTCCAAGCCAGAGAAGCACAAAGCCAGGAGAAATAACAGCAGCAAACAGATTTGAAATCTAAACTTTTGAGGAGTTCAGCCTGAGGGTATTCCTTTGTCTTGTAATTCTTTGTGAGAACTTATATAAGAACTAGTGGGGTTTTTTTTGTGTAATTGGGAAGTAAATTGAATTGAACTCTGCTGCAAATCCACTACCCTGAGAATAACAAAGTACACAGATTGAGTGGCTTAAAACTATGAAACTGATTTTCTCATGGTTCTGGAGGCAGAAGTCCAAAATCAAGGTGTCGGGAGGCTTGGTTTCTCCTGAGGCCTCTCTTTTTGGCTTGCTCATGGCTATACCATGCTGTGTCCTCATGAGGTCTTTCTTCTGTGCACACATATTGTCTGTTTAAATTTCCCCTTCTTATAAAGGTATCCATTGGATCGAATTGGGAGCCACCCAAAATGCCTCACTTAACCCTAATTAATTCCTTCAAGACTCTACCCCCGAACATGAAAGTTGGCACTTCAACACATTTTTTGAGGACATGGGAAGAAACACAATCCAGCCCATAATATCCATTAATCTTTATGTATTAAGACACATTTTTCCCCAAAATGGGGATAGAATGTAATTATAATTTGGTAACCTGTTTGCTAAAAAAATTTAAATGTGCTTTTATATGCTAATTTTCTATGCTAATGTCTATGCTAGTTTCTGATTCAAGATTGGTGGCCTAAGTAGATGCATTTGCCTCCCATCCCCTCCTAAGACTGAATTGATAATAAGCGCTCACACTTAACTGGTGCTTACTATGTGCCAGGGACTGTTCTAACTACTTTGGCTGTATTAAATTACAGTCACGCGTCGCTTAATGATGGGGTTAGGTTCTGAGAAGCGAGTCGGTAGGCAATTTTGTCCTTGTGCAGATGGAGTGAACTTACACAAACCTAGATGGTATAGCCTACATACACCCAGGCTGTAATGGTACAGCCTATGACTCCTAGGCTACAGCTCTCTACAGCATGTGACTGTATGAATGCTGTAGACAATGTGTTACACACAAGTATGTGTGTATCTAAACCTAGAAAAGGTATGACTTCGCTAGCAATAGGAATTTTTCAGCTCCATTATAATATTATAGAATCACCATTATATATGGTCAACAACGGACATTATATGTGTCCATTGTTGATCATGAAGTCATTGTATGGAGCATGACTGTATTTAATTCTCACCACATTGTGAGGTAGGTATTATTATTCTTATCTCCATTTTGCAGATGCTAAGAGGTAAAGAGTCAATGGTGTCTACCTGGAGTGTTTATAGGCTTCAGGGAAAAGCTGGAAGAGGGAGTGGCTCAGCGGGGCTCCACTACGGGCAAGGGTCCCTGTGTCTCTGTGTGCACACCCTGTAGCGTGGTCCTCTCCCACTGCGGGTAGCTGTGTACCCTGACTCCTGCTGTCCCTCTGGGATGCCGTGTGCCTGACTCCTGCTGTCCCACCGGGGGTGCCGTGTGCCCTGACTCCTGCTGTCCCTCTGGGGGTGCCGTGTGCCCTGACTCCTGCTGTCCCACCGGGGGTGCCGTGTGCCCTGACTCCTGCTGTTCCTCTGGGGTGCCGTGTGCCCTGACTCCTGCTGTCCCTCTGGGGTGCCGTGTGCCCTGACTCCTGCTCTCATCCCTGATGTGCACCTTATTCCCAGCACCTAGCTGTGTACCTCATACATGATACAGGTGTATAAATATTTGTTGAAATGTACATACCTTAATATGAGTATCCTGAAAGCCTCTCTAATATAATTATTCTTATATTTTTAAAGGTTTTGAAAACATTTTAAACTTCCTGGAGATGGAGAGTAAACATTCTCAGTTTAGTGAGTTCCATTTCTGGCCACAGTTGATTATAACATGTTTTTCTTACTAAACGAGAGAAAGGAACTAAAGAAAAGCAGAAACCCCCTTATACTTCTTCCAGAAAAAAAAAACCAACAACCTTGGCTAATAGGGCTGGACATGGTGGCTTATTGCCCATAATCTCAGTGCTCAGGAGGCAAAGGTGGAAGGATCGCTTGAGGCCAGGAGTTTGAGACCAACTTGAGCAAAAAAGTAAGACCCCCATCTCTACCATAAAAACAAAACAAAAAAACCTCGGCCAAGGGCAACAGCATTAGTACTAAGATCTCCCTTCACCATTTGCAAAACATTTTTCAAGCTGTACAGGTTAGGGCCAGAAATGAAAATCGTCACTCACCTAGTATGAATGACAGTGTTCTCATTGTCCCCTTGCCATCTGACTCCATGTCACACACCTTGTTTCTCCAAGATCATCATCACCCAGGATCACTCTTCAGCCCAGCAAGCTCTGCAGTCCTCTCGCCCTGCATCCCATCTCACACCCCCTCAGCCCAGCACACACCAGGAAGCCCTCCTCTTCTCTATGCTTCCTCTCTCTGCGAAAGCCCTACAGAAAAGTACCTTCCACCATGAAGCTTTACCAGACCCACTCCCCATCTCTCCCGCCACTCAGCCCTTTCTTTGCCCCTGGAGTCCACAGTGTACAGTGCCTGGTTCCTTCGTTGAAGTTATCGACCAGTAATTCTCCTGCTCTCCCTAGTACAGAAACACAGAAGTCAAACACCCACATCACCGGCCCTGAGGAATCCATGTTGTCCGAAATGCGATGTTCACTGTTCCGAGGTGCAGGCCCGGCACCACATTCACATGCTGGAAGGATGCATTGACATGATGACTGATAGGGTTGTCAACAACTGGACAGTCATTGTCTTTGTCTGCCCTTTCTGTTTTACTCATCAGATTTTTAAGAGTTCTGAATCACTGGAATGGCTTCTCAAAAAGAACACTGCAAACGTTTACCATCCTCACTTTAGTGATCAACATATATTCTGATACTTGGTTAATTTTCTTTTTAAAAAAAAATACTTATGACTATGGTTTATTATAAAGGATACAACTCAGGAACAGCCAAATGGAAGAGTCATCAGCTGAGTGGAACAGGGCAAGGTCTGGGGGTGGGAGGGTCCCAAATGCAGAAGCTTCTATCCCCATGGAATCAGGGTGCACCTGATGCTTAGTTAACGTTTAAAAGCCATTTTGTTGCCTCCTTTTTCATCTGTCTCCTTATTGCGTGGAATAAGAAGAAATCAAGATGTGGCAATAAGATGAATGGCTCTGTCCTCCTGCAGCTCCACCCTCCTGTTTTCCTAGAGCTACTCAGACTAGATAAATTGATCTCAATCATAATTGTGAAGAGACAGTCCTAATCACACCACTTGCGATTGCTCATCTCTCTTACCAAAAAGAAAATGCCCAGGTTCTGAGTGCTTTGCCCTCTCACAAAAAATTTTAAACAACAACAAAATGTGCATGGCCCTTATTAGCATAGGTTCTCTGTGTCCCCAGGAGAGGACATACTGTGCAGGAAACACAAAGTACTACATTTAGGGGAGTATAAACAGGCAATTCTGAAGAAACGGTTTTAAACAAGTAATTGCTAAAGGAACAGAGCTTGAAAGAAAGTTTAAAAAAAGGAAGACACCCACAAGACAACTGATTGCCTAGTGTTGTAGGTCGCTTGTCCTTCAGAAAGGAAACGAGACTCCAGCCTCCCTTCTGTTGCACAGATTTGCAACAGGATGGTGATAAACTGCAACTCTCTCCCTACTCAGTCTTCTTCCTGGCATGAAACAGGTGATCTGTGGATCACCATGGGCATCCACAAAACAGTGCCAGCTGTAGGGCACTGTGAAGATGGACAAGCGTTTTCTATCTAGGTGATAACTGTAGTCTGAGCCAATTCGGATCTGTGTGTGTGAAGCCCCAGGCAGACCCCTGAGCCTTGAAGAAGAAAGACGATCTCTTGTCCCTGCAAAGTCCAGATGCAGGGGGAGGGAGCAGTGAGCAATGGGCAGGAGATGCTTTGAGTAAAGTCCCTGAGAGGCAGTGGGGTTTGCTGAAGCCCCCTTCTAGGCATCCTGGTCAACCACAACCTGAGAGAAGAGCGGTGGGGAGGGAGCCAGCTTAGAGGGCTGCCTGGCAAGGGGTTGAGACACCAGGGGCTGAAATTCGGAGGTGGCAAAGGAGGAACTCTCTTATTCCAAGTCAGCAGATTTACGTCTCAGTCTGGTGACCCTGGGTAAATCCCTTCACCCCTTGGAGTCTCAGTTGCTAAACCGCATAATAGGAGAGTCATCCAAGTGACACTAGATCTTTCAAGATAAAACTAGACAATGTGTATTAAAAACATGTATGAAACTAAACTTACTTTGACCACATGATTCAGCAATCATGCTGCTGGTGTTTACTCAGAGAGGTTGAAAACTTATGGCCACACAGAAACTTGCAGACAGATGTTTACAGCAGCTTCATTCATAATTGCTAACACTTGAAAGCAACCAAGACTTCCTGCACTTGGTGAATGGATGAACTATGGTATATCCAGACCATGGAATATTGTTCAGTGTTAAAAGGAAATGCACTATCAAGCCATGAAAAGACATGAAGGAACTTCAAATGCATATTACTAAGTGAAGTAAGCCAATCTGAAAAGGCTACATGCTGTATGATTCCAACTATTTAACATTCTGGAAAAGGCAGAACTATGGAGACAGTAAAGAAATCAGGGTTAGAGAGGGATGAATAGACTGCACAGAGGATTTTCAGGGATGAAACTATTCTGTATGATACTACAGGGGTGAACCATTTGTCCAAACCCATACACTATACATTTGTCCAAACACAGAATGTACAGCACCAAGAATGAACCCTAAAGTAAACTCTGGACTTTGGGTGATAATGATGTGTCAATGTAGATTAATCAGTTATAACAAATGGACCCCTCTGCTGGGGATGCTCATCGTGCAGGAGGTTGTGTATGGGGTGGAGAGGGGAATGTGGAGAATCTGTACTTTCTAATCAATTTTTCTGTGAACCTAAAACTACTCTAAAAACTAAAGTATACATATGGAATCTCTATAAAGGAAACTTTATAATTAATTCTGTAGGTGTTATTTCTATAGTAACACCTATGGAAATAAATGACTATTACTCACTACATGCCACAGACTGCTACTTTAGAAGTGAGCTCCCAATCACAGCTCTTGAATCACACATGCAAACAGGACAATCAGGCTGTAGGAGTGGTGTGGAGATCCCCAGAGGAGGTCCCCCGAAGACTGTAGGGATGACAAGCCTTCGGAAGGTCATGTGTGGTGACTCTGCTTGGGTTCAAATGAGGCCCTTCGCAGGACTCGCAGTTCCACCCTGCCCCCCCCCCCATGAGAATACCACAGTAGTACCCAAAGGTTAGGAAGGAAAGCTGGGAGTCAGGTTTTGATCTAAGAGGGAGGGGCACGGAGCTTTGGCAAAGGCCTGAGGGGCGGAAGAACACCCGGGAAATGCTTGCTGTATATTTCTTGGAGCCAAGATTTAGTAACCTGTTGGTATTTCTGATTTTGTATTCTTTTCTACCTTCCCTGCCCTCCAAAGAGAATGTTATGTTATCCCCTCAGCATTAAATTTAAAAACTAAATGTGATAATATATGTTAAGGCGCTATATACATTTTAGTGACATTATTTCTATTACTTTAATTCATTGTGGAAACCCCCGGACTGCAGCCTAAAAAGACTTGCCTCTTGGCCAGCCAGCCCTGCTATACATTTTAATGAGGGAGAAAATGGTGGAAAGAGACAGGCTGGATGGGAGAGGCTGCAGAGGTTAAAAAGAGGCAGGGGCAGGAGGGAAGAAAAAAGGAAGAAAAATAAGCAGGCCAGGTATGGCAGAGCGCTAGGGTGACGGGTTGCATGGAAAGAGCCTCAGAGAAGCTGAGGCAGAGAGGGAATTGGGGAGGATGAGAAGTAGACTGTGGTGGGCCATGGACTGGAATCCCTTCCAAGTTCTTCAGGAAATGTGAGTAAATACTGGAATAAACATGGGAAACCTTTACAGTTAATGTCGGCTCTTGGACACATCTATGAGACCCTATGCAGAGAACAGGACTGATTGTCCTATTTGCATGTGTGATTCAAGAGATGTGATTGGGAGCTCACCCCTAAAGTAGTAATCTGTGGCATGTTGTGAGTATGGCAAGCTTTATTAATATCAGGTACAAAATTCTGGGATAATAAAAGCACTGAGAATGGCAGTGGTGATTTATAATGATGACATAAAACACTGATTGGATGCTTACCATGTGCCAGGCTCTATGCTAAGTGTGTAGGTGCAGTTGATGTTACAAACAACACTATAGGGAAAGTATTCTTGTGATACTTCAACCAACCAACAGATGAGGAAACAGGCTGAGAGAGGTCTGATAAGTCCAAAGACATTTCTATTAAGTGTCAAGCCAGGTTTGTTACAGTGGGTAGCTAGTCGGTTGTAAGCAGGGCAGGAGAGGACTCCCACACACACCAGGAGTGACAGGCGACCATCAGGTCACGGTCAGGCTGTTGCTAACAGTCTCTCTAATGTAGTAATTAGTCGCAGCCAGCACCAGGGAGAGGCAAGCTCCTAATAGATAGAAGACACCTGAAACTGGCGATCAGCAGCTTCCCAATAAGATCTCAGGAGTTGGGAGAAGTAACGCAAGACCTGGGAAGTATGACAATGTAGAAAACCCCAAGTCAGAAGGTCAAATCGTGCACTTGACCTCCCAAGTTGCCCACTTGGCCCTCTTCCAGGTGTACTTTCCTTCCTTTCATTCCTGCTCTGAAGCTTATAATAAACTTTTACTCCTGTTGTAAAATCTGCTTTGGCCTCTCAGTTGAATTCTTTCTTCTAAGGAGGCAAGAATTGAGGTCGCTGCAGACCTGTATGGATTTGCCACTGATAACATATTTTGGTGCCACGTGACAGAGATACCTTACAATGCTAACAGGTTTTGAATTCAAATAGTGTAATTTCAAAGCAGAGGCTCTGAAATGGATGTACATACAACATGCTGATGGAGTGAGAGGTTGCCAGATAGTAAAATATTCATTTATTCCTAGAAAAAGAGTGCTGGGAAGACAACCGCACTAAGCCAGGTCACTTACCCCCAGCAAGGCTAGATAGCTTCTGGTGGGCTGCTCTCAGCAGATGGTTGCTACTTTCCATTTGGGTGAGATTAAGATGTCTTCATGCTATTTTCAAAGTCCTTCACCAGGCTCTGCTGACCTCTCTTCGTAGCCACTCAAGCCCACGCCCTGTTGGGGCCTCACCAATCAACACTGGCAAATTTGGTTCAGTGGCTCCTTGATCTAGCCATCCTGCCATCTTAACTGGATGCTTTTCTCCAAGCAGTAAGCAGTCAGCAACACTGGCCCTCATTTAACTTGGATTCTTGCTAATTTAAAGCAATGTGACATCAGATGGCCAGAAAGCGTCAGAAGCAGGTCCCAGGAGGACAGTGAAGCTTTATACAGATGTTGGAACCACACTGCTCTGGGTGAGCATCAGAGGCACCTTGAGGCAGGAGACACAGTGGGGAGAACCTAGAGAAAGAAGAGGCAAATGCTGATCACCACCCTGCCAGGAAGGCTGGGATTGAGAAAATGTGAGATGCGGCCTGGAGAATCCAGGAATAGCAGGCAGTAGTGGGTTCCAGGGAGCTGAGGTCCGTGCAATTTCAGGTTGAGGTGAAGATAATGAAATGTTTTCCTCCCAGGCTGATGTAGCCCCAGAATCATAGGTCTTGATGCTGACTCGTTTGTCTTAGGGTGATGCCTTTCACCAATGTCACGAAGTCCTTGTGCAGGTCATGTTTCTGAATCCACATTCATTGTCTGAAGTAGCTCCAAGTTCAAAGCCCAAAATGACCATTCGTAGAGCAACACACTGAATATATGTTACATGGAGATTTATACTGAGTAGCTCATGGTCAGGGAAAGAATTCGAAACATAGAAATTTCCTCCCCTGCAAAAAGGCTACAAACTGGCAGATTTCTTAGGGTGATAACCTATGCTTTCCTCTGAGAACTTCTCAGTGTATTAGTAAAAGACTAATCGTGTCTCTATCTCTGATTACCACTGGCTGCAATGAGGACCAGACTTCCCTTGGAGTAACAGGATGAGCCTGGAGGGAGGACTCCATGGGCCATCGATTCCCTCATCATTATGGGTCAAGGCAGTTGTCTGAGAGTCAAAGACCCATTAGCGATAATGCAGTCAAAATGGAAACTCAGAATGGTTCAAGCCCAAGGCAAGAGCAGAATCTGTGAATTAAGAGATTGAGTCATCCTTTCTAAACGTAGAAAAAATATATCAATTTATAGATTGTCACCTCAGCATCTGAGAGGGAGTTCAGAGAAACAGAAAAAGTAGGAGTTTGCAGAAGCTGGAGTTGGCTTATATTCTGCTAGATTATTTCTAATAATAATAATAATAATGCTTACACAGTATTACCATGAGTCAGGCACTGTTCCAAACATCTTACATATGTTAACTCATTTAATCTGACCACTGTGTGACCACTTCACTGGTATGACAAGTGCAGGCTGCCTACTCCTCTAAGTCTCTCCTTGATTTGTAGTGTAATGCTTTCAGAACCAATGGAAACTACAGGTGACCTGGGCTCATGTGATGTAAGGAATAACTTAGTCATTAACCTGTACTGAATGCTTGCAAATCTGTCATGAGCCATGAAAGATGTTGACATTGGCTAAATGCAAATCTGTCTGTAAGGGATAACCCTTTACATTAAAACAAAACAAAACAAAACAAATTCCAGGTGTGGTGGCTCATGCCTGTAATCCCAGCACTTTGGGAGGCCCAGGCAGGCAGATCACGAGGTTAGATGATCAATACCATCCTGGCCAACTTGGTGAAACCCTGTCTCTACTAAAAATACAAAAAATTAGCTGGGTGTGGTGGCACACACCTGTAATCCGAGCTACTCCGGAGGTTGAGGCAAGGGAATCTCTTGAACCCTGTAGGTGGAGGTTGCAGTGAGCCAAGATGGCACCACTGCACTCCAGCCTGGGTGACAGAGCGAGACTCCATCTAAAAAAAAAAAAGTTACATATCAACTATGTGTCAGGTACTTACATAAACATTATTTCATTTAATTTCCACAGTCTTAAAAGGCAGGTGGTATTTGATGAAAACTGAGGCTAAGAGAGACCAAGAAACTCACTCAAGTTCTCCCAGTTAAAAAGTGGCAATACCAGGATTTGAGCCCAAATCCTAACTCTAACAACACCCAACAGGTTCCTCCTCCTGTACCTCATGACCTTAGCACTATATTAATATCTTTTTCCTTTATTACTACTTAACTATATATGTATACACACACACACACACACACACACACACACACATATATATATGCACTTTTTTTTTCTTTGAGATGGAGTTTCACTCTTGTTGCCCAGGCTGGAGTACAATGGTGCAATCTTGGCTCACTGCAACCTCTGCCTCCCGGGTTCAAGTGATTCTCCTGCCACAGCCTCCCGAGTAGCTGGGATTGCAGATGCCTACCCCCATGCCCGGCTAATTTTGTATTTGTAGTAGAGACGGGGTTTCACCATGTTGACCAGGCTGGTCTTGAACTCCTGACCTCAGGTGATCCAATCACCTCGGCCTCCCAAAGTGCTGGGATTACAGGGGTAAGCCCCCGCCCCCAGCCTTAACTATACATTTTAATAAATAACAACTTTTAAAGACATAACGATGGTACAATAATCGCACCCAATAATTCGCAATAAAGCCCATGTTTCATTTTCCCTGGTTGTCTCAAATACACATATTTATTTATTTGTTTATTTTTAACATATATTTTTTAGTTGGCTAGTTCAAATCAGCATCTAAACAAGATTTATACACTACATTTGGCAGGTACATTTTAATTTTAAAAAATTTGAAAATTTTCAAACCTACAGAAAAGTTGAGAGAATAGTATAATGAACACCTGTCTACCTTTCAACAAGAGTTACTGAAGTTGGTATGTCTCTTAAATCTCTTTCCATCTATCATTGTTCCCCATCTCTTTTTAAAAAGAGCCATTGATTTTAGATGAAAATAGGTAATTTGACCTGTTGAATTTCCCATGTACTTTTTATTTCCAGTTAATTACTCATGGTGTCATTTAATGTATTCCTCTCTGTTTCATATTTCCTATGAACTGGGAGCTCATTACATAATTCATTACATTCAGGTTCTTGGGTTTTTGGTGGGGAGAATAATACTCCATGATAATACTTCATAGGTGATGTTGTATTCCTCCTTTTGTAGCCATCAGGGTGCACATAACACCTGGTCGGTTTAACTTTGATCTTTGAGTTCAGGTGGTATCAACTCGATTCATGCATTGTAGAATTTCTCATCAACTTTTAACTTAATGGCTTTAGCAGTCATTGATGGCTGTTGCCTTGAATCATTATTTCTTTAGGGGTTGAGAACTGGCGATTTTGCAATTTTATCATTCTGATTGCATTTACTACTTATGCTTCTCTAAAAAATCGAATAGCAACTATTTGATTGTTATAAGGTACAGTTTGTATAAGGAAGGCAGGATAATTATTTGATTCTTTTTCTTTATTAGTCAATTTTCAGAATAATGAGTTGGTGTCCTAGCAACTACCAAAGGCAACCAAGGAGGTTTTACCTATCGTGGCAGAGGGGGAAGAGTGAAGTGGGATGAGGAGTATTATTTTTGAACCCAGGGACTTTTGTATATTTAATATATTTCAATCAATTGCAGTAAATGTTATTTATTTTACTTATTTTTGGAGACAAGGTCTTGCTGTGTCACCCAGACTAGAGTATAGTGTTGTGATCATAGCTCACTGAAGCCTCAAACTCCTGGCCTCAAGCAATCCTGCCACTTTGGCCTTCCAAAGGGCTGGGATTATAGGCCTGAGCCACTGCACCTGGCCAGTGTTTGTAATTTTTTTTAAATGTTCAAGCTGTCTCATCTCTGGTCAATGGGACCCCTTCAAGTTGGCTACCCTATCATTTGATATGATCATAGTAATCTTTGACAGCTTCCTTGCTTTTAGGTATAACAAGATGTTCCAGATCAAGACATCCTTGTTCTTTTTAGTGGAAAATGGCATTTAGAGTCCACAGTCTAAGAACTAGGGGTGTTTCTTGTTATTAAGTTATTGCTGCTTCTAAATGTTTTCAGTGGACATAACTAGAAAATATTAATTTTTTAGAAAAATAAAAACAAATCATGAGGTCAGGCATGGTGGCTCATGCCTGTAATCCCAGCACTTAAAGAGGCTGAGGTGGGCAGATCACCCGAGATCATGAGTTCGAGACTAGCCTGGCCAACATGGTGAAACCTCATCTCTACTAAAAATACAAAAGTTAGCTGAGTGCAGTGGTGGATGCCTGTAATCTTAGCTACTCCAGAGCGTGAGGCAGGAGAATCGCTTGAACCTGGGAGGCAGAGGCTGCAGTGAGCCGAGATTGCACCATTGCACTCCAGCCAGGGCAACAAGAGCGAGACTCTGTCTCAAATGAACAAACAAACAAACAAACAAAAAACCCACCCAAATCATGAGTTAATACTGATATTTTCAATTTAAAGTAAGAGTTACAGGATTTTATTTAATCTTCCTGATTTTATAATTTGTATCTCTATGTTTTATCTCCTTACACTATAAATCTGGGTTCCATCCTAACAATATTGAAGAAATATATTTGTTTTGTCTTATTTTCTGGTTTCAAAATAACAATATCACTATATTGTACTACCTACAATAAGACCACTGAATGCAGAGTACAATTTATTGATATCTCTGTGGTTCTTTTTGATTCTCAAGATAGATTCCACAAGAGATGTGTAGTGAAAATATTGTGGTTTCAAGTCATTTGAAATAAGCCTTCTATGTGTGGTCATGTCAAAAACTGGATATACAGTTAGATTTCCTTTTTAGGTTTGTTATTTTGGGGAAATTCTTTTTTATTTAGTTAATTAAAATTATATAAAACATTCACCGGTTTCAAAATTCAACTCTAAAACAATGTTCATTCAGAAAAGTATAGCTTCTACTCAACTCCCTTGCTGTTCTCTCCCTCTGTCAATTGCAACTTATTTCAAATGTGTGTCTACAAGATCAATGACCTGAAGCTACAGCAAATTCTCTAGAAATCAGACAAAACTGAGGACTAGGTCCTCATGTCTAGGATGCAGAGCCTCCAGCAGCATAGCCCGGTTAGTTACAAGGCTACTCTAGGCCATCTTCAAGATTGGAAGGCCAAATCCTAACTGTATCATCTCCACTGCAACATTCACTCATTCATTCATTCATCCACTTATCTGTTCAGCACAGCACTAGGTTCTAGGGATACAGAGATAAATATACACCAGTCACTTCTCCCCATGGCAGAGCTGGATATGGAGACAGGTCACTTGGAAGCAATGTAGTAAAAGCAAGGATAGGTTTTGATGGCCAAGGTTGTCAGGATGGACCTGAGGAAGGTGCTTAACTCAGACTAGGGAGGGGTAGAGGTCACCAATAAAGGTTTCCTTATAGAGGTAGTACCTAGATACCAGGAAAACCAGCCCCCAATATTCCAGCATAGGTTCTTTCTATTTTCCCTAAGTGTCAGCCAGTCTGAGAAATAAAGAGAAAGAGTACAGAGAGAGGAATTTTACATCTGGGCCTCCGGGGGTAACATCACATATTGGTGGGTCATGATGTCCCCTGAGCTGCAAAACCAGCAAGTTTTTATTAAGGATTTTAAAGGGGAGGGGGTGTATGAACAGGGAGTAGGTCACAAATATCACATGCTTCAAAGGGCAAGAAAGATCACAAAGCAAAGGTAAAATTAGAATTACTGATGAGGGTCTATGTCCTGCTGTGCATGTATTGTCTTGATAAACATCTTAACAGAAAACAGGGTTTGAGAGCAGAGAACCGGTCTGACCAAAATTTACCAGGCCGGAATTTTCCAATCCTAGTAAGCCTGAGGGTACTGCAGGAGACCAGGGTGTATTTCAGTCCTTATCTCAACCGGGTAAGACAGACACTCCTAGAGCATTGTTTATAGACCTCCCCCTAGGAATGCATTCCTTCCCCAGGGTATTCCTTGTTGGGAAAATAATTCAGTGATATCTCTCCTACTTGCACATCTGTTTATAGGCTCTCTGCAAGAAGAAAAATGTGGTTCTATTCTGCCCACCCCCACAGGCAATCAGACCTTATGGTTATCTTCCCTTGTTCCCTGAAAATCACTGTTATTCTGTTCTTTTCAAGGTGCACTGATTTCATATTGTTCAAACACACATGTTTTACAATCAATTTGTACAATAGTGGTCCTGAGGTGATGTACATTCTCAGCTTATGAAGATAACAGGATTAAGATATTAAAGTAAAGACAGACATAAGACATTATAAAAGTATTATTAGGTAAGTGATAAATGTCCGTGAAATCTTCACAATTTACGTTCAGAGATTGCAGTAAAGACAGGCATAAGAAATTATAAAAGTATTAATTTTGGGAACTGATAAATGTCCATGAAATCTTCACAACTTATGTTCCTCTGCCGTGGCTCCAGCCAGTCCCTCCGTTTGGGGTCCCTGACTTCCCGCAACACCTAGACAGAGTTTTAGGAACAAGGAAGTGTTGATTGAGTTAAGGTTGGGAAGGGTGGAAGGTGAGAAGGCAATGCAGAGAGAGAAAATAGCAAACTAAGGCCCAAAGGTGTGAGTGAGTCAGGAGTCTGTAGGGAGTGATGAGTGATTTGCTACTTGGGGCAAGATGAGAAATAAAAAGAAACAAGACTCATAGGACAGTCAGCAACAAGATCTCAGAGGGTTCTGGGAGGGGCAGGGCCTGTCCAGCTGCCAGGTTTAGTTCTTTCCCTACCACCTCCAGCTCCCAGTTAAGGGTTAGGCCACGCTCAAGCGATGCTACTTGTCTGCATGTCACAGGCCCATTGATTCACATGAGCCTATTGATTTACTCTGTGTATCATCTGAAGCAGCTAAGATGCCAGGAGGTCCTCGGCTTCCCATCCTGACATCAGTTATTCTGTGGGTAAGGAAGGCAAGTCCATTCTAATATCATCTAGCATCAAATATGAACTGGGAAGTGAGATTGGAATAAAACAGAACCACAAGGACAACAACAAAAGACCCAATTCTAATGTAATGTGTTTTAAACTTTTGGATGGTGACCCTCAGTAAGAAACACATTTTATGTGGTGATTTTGTTCAAACAAACACACACACACCCATTCATAATCACATGTTGTATTAGTCAGAGTTCTCCAGAGGGACAGAATCAATAGGATATATGTATATATAAAAGGCAGTTTATGAGGGAGAACTGACTCACAGGATGGCAAGGTGAAATCCCATGGTAGGCCATCTGCAAGCTGTGGAAGAGGGAAAATGGTAGTGACTTGGTCCAAGTCTGAAAGCCTCAAAACCAGACAAGTCCACAGTGTAGCCTTCAGTCTGCCACCGAAGGCCTGAGACCCCCCAAGAAGCCACTGCTGCAAGGCCCAGAATTCAAAGGCCGAAGAATCTGGAGTTGGATGTCCAAGGGCAGAAGGAGAGGAGCAAGCATCTCAACAGAAAAAAGAGAGCCAGAAAACTCAGCAAGCAAAGCTATCCCACCTTTTTCCACCTGCTTTGTTTTAGACATGCTGGCAGCTGATTGGATGGTGCCCACCCCCATTGAACATTCTCTCCCTGTTCACGGACTCAAATGTCAATCTCTTCTGGTAACACCCTCACAGACTCACCCAGAAATAATGCTTCACCAGCCATCTAGGCGTCTCTTAATCCAGTCAAGTTGACACCTAATATTAACCATCACACATGTATATAAATGAAATTAATATTTAATGAAACTGCTGGGTGCAGTGGCTCATGCCTATAATTCCAGAACTTTGGAAGGCTGAGCTGGGAGGATCACTTGAGCCTGTGAGTTCAAGATCAGCCTGGGCAACATAGCAAGACCCATTGCCTCTAGAAAAACACAAAAAGAAAGAAAATAAAATCTAATGAAGCAATACCCTTACTATGAACAATGCACTCTAATCTTTTTCACTTTATTTTAATTCACTGAAAAGATGCTGGCTGCAATCCACTAAATTGATTTTCTAACCCATATATGTAGGTGGAAATCTGCAGTTTGAAAAACACTGCCTTTACTAGCCTGGGATTCCCCTTGAGGATCCAATGGGACTTGTGAGAGGAAACAAGTATGGTCCCTGAGGCCCAGGGACTGGCCCTGTCCATGGCCCACGGACATTTTAGACCAGGGGTCAGCAAACTATGGACTGTAGGCCAAATCTGGCCTGCCACTTTTTAAATAAGGCCTGTAAGTTAAGAATAGCTTTTATATTTTAAATGATTTTTTAAAACATGTAAAACAGCAAGAATATTTTGTGATATGATAACTATAGGAAATTTAAATTTCAAGGTCCATAAATATTTACAAGTCCATGACTGTTTTTCAGTAAAGTTTTGTTGTAATTAATTAATACAACTTTACTAGAATGCAATCACATTCATTTGTTTACGTATTGTCTATGGTTGCTTTTGCACTATATTGTTAGAGTTGAGCAGCTGCAACTGTATGGCTTGTGAAGCCTAAAATATTTGTTACCTGGTCCTTTATAGAAAAAGTTTGTTGACAGGCCTGGTTTAGAAAACAGGCCTCCAGGCTGGGCACAGTAACTCACACCTGTAATCCCAGCACTTTGGGAGGCCAAGGTGGGTGGATCACTTGAGGTCAGGAGTTCGATAGCAGCCTGGTCAACATGGTAAAACCCCTCACAGGGTTTCACCTGTCTCTACTAAAAATACAAAAATTAGCTGGATGTGGTGGTAGGTGTCTGTAGTCCCAGCTACTTGGGAGGCTGAGGCAGAATTGCTTGAACCCGGGAGGTGGAAGTTGCAGTGGGCCGAGGTCACACCACTGCACTCCAGCCTGGGTGACAGAGTGAGACTCTGTCTCAAATGAAAAAAAAAAAAAAAAGGAAAAGGAAAAAGCAAATAAGCCTCCCTGGCTGCAGAGGCTCAGGGAGTGCATGGACTGCTCAGGCTGATTCCCGTTTCTTTCTTTCTGTGAAGCCAACTTTTTGACTTGACTTCTTCCTCAAATACTTCCTTTTCTATTTGTCCTCCTCAGCCAAGTCCACTTTAGACTGCAGACAGCAGTCTCTCAGACCACATCTACACCTCTCAGCTGGCCTAGGATCTGGCTCAGCCTAAAGGCCCCTACCTAGTCCCTGCTCAGCCAGGAGAAGGGATTGGAGAAGGTGGGCAGAAAGCTGCAAAAGCAGTAGCTGCCGTGGGAGGAGAGGTGAGAGGCCCCTCCCAGCCTCCTGGAGGCTGGCTCCCCTGAGCTGGGGAGGTAGCTGTGGGAGTTTTGCACCGAGGTGCCAAATCCCTCATGGAGTGCTGCCAGATGGGAGGGAGGTTTCTGAGGTGACCCCATGTGTTGTTCTGCATTCACCTTTGACCCTGCCTCAAGCGAAAGTGTCCTAAATTCGCCATCATGGTGAGGGAGAAACTGCATGAACCTGGGTGTGCTCCCCAGGGAATGCTACATGAAACTGAAAGCCCTTTCTGGCACCACGAAGTGACCGGTTTGGGAAGGATGGGAGGGAGGGAAGACCTTGCCCCCACCACAGCTATGGCAGCTCAGGGACGCAGCCCCCAGCAGTGCTGACACAAGGGAGCTGGTTCCCATTCATGGGCGAGAGGAGTGACCCTCATCAGTGGAGCTGGAGAACACACACAATCCAGTGACAATCTCGAAGACCCCTCCTAACCCATCCAGAGAGATGGGAGCAGCGCTGGGGAACAACCCCACCAGGCCTGACACGGAGAAGGACTTGTGCACAGTGGATGCAGGAGCCACTTACAGGTGCAGCAGGGAGGAGCCGGGGTGCAGGAAGAGGGCACTAATGTGTACTGAGCGCCTGCTGCAGGCCCCACACTGTCCTGAGCTGTTTGTGAGTGTTAACATGTTTACTCCTCCCCCAGCCTCTGAGCTAGGGTTTGCCCTCATTTGATAGGGCAGCAAACAAAGGTTCTAAAAGGTTGAGTGATTTTCCCAGAGTCATAACTTAGAAAAGCTGGAGTCCCAGGGATTCCACTCACAGGGGCACAACTCATAGATAATGTTCCATAATATTTTTATACAAACACACACCTCTTTGACCATCCTCTTAAGACCATGACATGAGCTGAGGAAAACATGGGCCTTGAAGAAATCATCATAGTGCAAAAGAACAAATAATGGTCAGATCACCTTCTGGTGGGCAAGTGTCTCTGTGAGCACCCCCCAGGCCATATGTTGGTGGGAAACAAATGCTTACTGCTTCACTAACAGACACAGGAATTCCTGCCCAAGAGTGATAGTACACTTTAGAAAGCAGCAAAAATAGCTAGTAATTTTTGAGCACTATGTGTTATGCACTATTTAAGAACTTTACATGCATTAAGTCTTTTTAATCCTCAAGACAGTTTTGTGGGGCTAATACTATCATCACCTCCATTTTACAGATAAGGATCCGAGCACAGAAAGGTTGCATAATTTAATGATAACCACATAATATATACAGAGAGGGACGAGGAGTTAAGCTCGTACAGGCTTTCCCTGGAGTCAAAGTTTTTAGTTACCAAACTCTACTTCCTGCCTCCATTGTATCAATTATCAATGGCTATGGTGGTCTGCTTTAAAAAACAAAACAAAAAACTGTGCACACTGCGTTAGTCCATTCTCACACTGCTAATAAAGACGTACCGGAGACTGGGTAATTTATAAAGGAAAGAGATTTAATTGACTCACAGTTCAGCATGGCTGGGGAGGCTCAGGAAACTTACAATTATGGTAGAAGGAGAAGCAAACATGTCCTTCTTCACATGGGGGCAGGAAGGAGAAGTGCAGAACGAAGTGGGAAAAGCCCCTTATAAAACCATCATGTCTCCTGAGAAATCACTCAATATCATGAGAGCAGCAGCATGGGGGTAACTGCCCCCATGATTCCGTTACCTCCTACCACGTCCCTCCCATGACACATGGGGATGATGGGAACTACAATTCAAGATGAGATCTTGGTGGGGACACAGCCAAACCATATCACACACAAACTGCATTAAAACAAAAACAAATACAAAAAAACTTCAGGGGCATACAATAAACACAAACTTCATTAAAAAACAACAACAACCAAAAAAAAAAAAACCCCCCACAAAACTTCAGTGGCATACAACAATGAACACTTATATAACTAGCAATTCTGCAGGAATTGTTCCTACATCTGCAGTCAGCTGTAGGCCAGCTAGGCACCTCAGCTGATGTTGGCTGGGCTCACTGACACAGAGGAAGGTTGGCTGGCTGTTAGCTGAGACTACTGAGGGACTTGACTCTGTGCCAGGTGTCTTTCATCCTCCAGCAGGCTAGCCCAGGTAGCATTCTCATGGAAATGGCAGCTGCAGGATCAGAGGTCTGACTGCACAAGCCCTTTAGAAGTCCTTGTTCATATAGCGTTTACTATATGATTGTGTATAGTTTATCCCATTGGCCAAAGCAAGTCACATGGCTGAGCCTGGAGTAAGAGAAGAAGATCCCTGCAAACAGAAGGATCCAGGAAGGGGTGAACAATGGGGGACCTTAACCCACTCAATCTACCAAATTGGTTTTAATCTATTTAAGTAAATGTTTTTTCCCTTTTGTCCTTATAGTTCTTATAGTAGTTCTCACACTACTGTATATCACATTCACTAGGGAATTTGTTGTGCATGGAATGTACCAACTCCCAAGCTCAGAGATTCTGATTCAGTAGGTCTGAGGGAGGCCCACACATCTGATTTTTTTTTTTTTTTTTTGAGATGGAGTCTTGCTCTGTCGCCCAGGCTGGAGTGCAGTGGCACAATCTCAGCTCACTGCACCCTCTGCCTCCTGGGTTCAAGAAATTCTCCTGCCTCAGCCTCCTGAGTAGCTGGGACTACAGGTGCACGCCACCACACCCAGCTAATTTTTGTATTTTTAGTAGAGATGGGGTTTCACCATATTGGTCAGGCTAGTCTTGAACTCTTGACCTTGTGATCCACCCTCCTCGGCCTCCCAAAGTGTTGGTATTACAGGCGTGAGCCACCGCACCTGGCCACATCTGATTTTTAATAAGCAATCTGGGAGATTCTGATGCTCTTAATCTTTAAAAGACGCTTTGCTAATCAGCTAGATTTTCAGCTAGCTTAGGGCTTCTGCTTCACTTCTATTCTTTGAAATGATGATCCAGTTCAGCGTTACAAACTCATCATCAGAGGCTATCAGCATGAGCCGAAATGTTCCCCTCAGTGTGAGCTCAGAGAGCCTGTGTGGCTGCAGGAGCTGCAGTGAGATATTGTTTTGCAGCCTAAGGTAATACTTATCTTGTATTAAACTTGTTGGGCAGATGTTTCTAAGCAGAAAATGCACCACACAGATGGAACTTATTCACAGCAACCAAGAATGAAAGAAAACCCTAGGCAAGTCAATGTATCTGGATGCAGATTCTGACCAAGTTGATACTAGAGATTTATAGTTGGAAGAGATTAGAGATATAAAGGCCTTAGTAGAACCCAAGTCTATAGCCACCAGTTGCGTCCTGCATTTGCTTTCCAAGTTCTTCTTCCATTATTGAAAACTGCCCCAGGTGGGGGCTCCCATCTTTTTTATTTTTATTTTTTTTTGAGACGGAGTCTTGCTCTGTCACCCAGGCTGGAGTGCAGTGGCACAATCTCAGCTCACTGCAACCTCCGCCTCCTGGGTTCAAGTGATTCTTCTGCCTCAGCCTCCTGAGTAGCTGGGATTACACGTGCACGCCACCACGCTCAGCTAATTTTTGTATTTTTAGTAGAGACAGGGTTTCATCATGTTGGCCAGGCTGGTCTCATACTCCTGACATAGTGATCCGCCCACCTTGGCCTCCCAAAGTGCTGGGATTACGGGTGTGAGCTGCCATGCCCAGCCCCCATCCTACATTTTTTAGGCCACTTTTCCATGAATAATGTTGCTGATGAGAAGGGGGACCTTCCCCTAGACCTTAATTATCTTATGTAATTCTCACGACAATAATTCTATATTGTTATCTGCAATTAGGTGTTGATATCTGCAATTTTTAGTTGAGAAACACAAGGTTCAGAGAGGTTAAGTGACCATTTTCAAACATGACATATAAAAATACGCAGTAGTGAATTCAACATATGCTCTCAGCTGCTGCAATGAGGTCCAAAGATGGCGAGAGGAACACAGCATGAGCATGCGAATGCCAGCTCCAAGAGCCCCGTCATCATTATACTCCCTACTTCCCATGTATTTCTTTTCACAGGACTAGAACCCTAGAAGGGTGTTGGGCTGGACAAGTCACCTGCACTGCAGGTTCACTTTTCTCCTGGAGGTCACCGTTTGTCCCTGCCCACTCTGTCCTGCTCAGCTACCTGTAGTTGTAGGTTGCTCCTGTTGCCAAACCCAGGGGAGACAAGCAAATCCAGCCATCATCTCAGTGAGCAGAGGGTAGAATGCACTTGATGGCCTGTCGGCAGCCATGTGGCAGTCATGTGAACACCAAGCTACATCTTTTCTCCATTACTGTTTGTCTCTCTCTCCACACCCATTTCTGACTAGATTCTTGGTCCACACTTTCATTCCCAATCAGAAGTAGCCAGTTCTCGGAAACTATCATTCTGAGCAAACTATCTCAAGGACAGAAAACCAAACACAGCATGTTCTCACTCATAGGTGGGAATTGAACAATGAGAACACTCGGACACAGGAAGGGGAACATCACACACCGGGGCCTGTTGTGGGGTGGGGACCTGGGGGAGGGATAGCATTAGGAGAAATACTTAATGTAAATGACTAGTTAATGGGTGCAGCACAGCAACATGGCACATGTATACATATGTAACATACCTGCACGTTGTGCACATGTACCCTAGAACTTAAAGTATATATATGAAAAAAGAAATAGCCAGTTCTCCCCATAGCTCCCTTGCACCCCTAATTTGAACCCTGCACTAATCTGGACAGACAGCCTGAGGGGTAGGATGTGCCCACCCACCTATAAGTCCAGAGGCTGACTAGAGTCCAGATGCTGAGTGCCTCCATATATCGGGTCAGTATTCAATGAATGTTCATTATTGTTATTATTGGTAGCAATATCCAAACTCTTAGGTTTAGCACGTGACTGTTCCAAGTGACAACCAGGACCTATCAACTCAGTCATAGAATTCCAAAGACCTGTGGGAATGGGGTGGGAAGGGCCAAGTAATACATGGAGAAGCCACTGCTCCTGCTGTTTGATGGTCATTGGGTCCTAGGTAACTGGCCAGGAGAGTCCTTTCACCAAGACAATTTTGGAGTGACTTTTCTGGGCCAGGGATCACACCTGGCTTACCTCCTTTTGGTGAATGGTGCCTTCCAAGGCTTTGGAGTCTAACATGGTCTGAATCATCACTACTGGGTGTTCCAATTGATATAACTTCACCAGAAGCCTTAAGTGTGTGGTTTGAAGGCTGGGGAGATCCTAATTTTACAACCCAGCTGTTGATGTCTCAACAGCTTTTCCCATCAGTGGGACAGCAGGGCGATGAAAGATACATTGGGAATAACTAGATATGGTTCGAGGCCCAGGCTGTGGCTGGGAAACACCATGGAGGAAGAACCTGGAAGCTAGACCCTGTAGACTGAAGCTTTTACTGGAGGTAACCCTAAGCTACATGGAAAAATAAATAAATAATAAATAATCTGTCACCCAAACCCATCCTTACCCCAAATCCTGAAACTAGCCATCTAATCACAGATGCCAAACACTGAAGAGTATTTGAATTAATTCCTCCTCTCTCCATCCATCTAAGCAATCTCTAAGGCCTTCCGTTTTAGCATACTAGCATGTTCCCATCCTCACTGCCATGGCCTTATTCAAGCCATTAGCATCACTCTGCTGCTCCTACCTGGCCTCTCTGCCGGCCGTCACACCCTTTCATATAGTTGCCAAAGCTGATCATGTCACTTGGTATTTAAAATACTTTTTATATCTCCCATCTCCCTATGGCCTAGAATATCTATACTCTTAAGCTGGGAGAGAAGATGTCCCTGTACTCCTCATCCAAGATCTGGCCCCTGCCAGTCTCCCCAGTCCAAGTCCTTACCATTTCCCACATTCCCCTGTGAGTCAGGATAGGCTTGAATCTACCGCAGGAATAAACAACTCTTAAAATCTCTGTGACGTAACATACCAGAAGTTTATTTTATGTTCATGCAAAGACTGCTGTGGGTCCAGGAATCTAACCTTGGTTGATTGACTCAGACATTCAGGCCACTTTGATCCTGTGGCTCGGTCCTCTCAATCTGGGTCCTCTGTTTTTCAGACAGGGGAGGAGAGAGACTGGAGACACACAGGCTTCCACTGCCTCTGCATGGAAACGACATACATCATTTCCACTCACATTTCCCTGGCCAGAACTTCACCATGGCCCTACCCTACTCAAAGGAGGTAGGAAGTATAGTCTCTTGTGTGCTCAGGAAAGAAAGAACCAGATATTACTGATGTTGGTGCCCCTGGTGCTCCAAGCACGCTGAAAACCTTGTGCCCTCCTTAGCATACCCTGCCATGCCATGCCTGTGTCTTGCACGTGCTGCTCCAACTCTCTAGAACACCTCTCTCCTCCCCTTTCCCATCTCTCCCAGCCTTTCTTTCTCTGCCAGCACATCTCCTGGGAAACTTGGTTTTACCCAACTCCACATGATATGATTTGGCTGTGTCACCGCCCAAGTCTCATCTTGAATTGTGGCTCCCATGATTCCCATGTGCTGTGGGAGGGACCTGGTGGGAGATGGTTGAATCCTGGGGGTGGTTTCCCCTATGCTGTTCTCGTGGTAGTGAATGGGTCTTACGGGATCTGATGGTTTTATAAGGGGAAACCCCTTTCACTTGGTTCTCATTCTCTCTCTTGCTTGCCACCATGTAAGACATAGCTTTCACCTTCTGCCATGATTGTGAGCCCTCCCCAGCCACGTGAAACTGTGAGTCACTTAAACCCCTTTCCTTTATAAATTACCCAGTCTCGGGTATGTCTTTATCAGCAGTGTGAGAACAGACTAGTACACCCCACTTGGTTCTGAAGATTGTGGAGCCTTCTCTGACAGCCCCCTGCCCCCAACAATGAGTGGTTTGTCCCCTCCTCAGTGCCATTCTTAGGGCATGGGCAGGCTATTGCCTGAGCTTACCTCTCAGCATTGACATGGTTTGTTGATGTATCAACAAACCATGTATCTTTCTGCTTCTTATGTCTTTCTGCTTCTTATGTCTTTCAGAAAGATGTATCTTTCTACTTCTTATGTCCCAAGAATCTAACACACGCCTTGGCACTAGCAGTTGCCCAGTAAATGTGTATAGAATTTAATTGAGTGGATGAGTGTGGTCTTTTACTGGGGAGGGCTCAAGTCTTCCTTACGACCCCCACCTCCAAAGAGGTTGGACACAATGGTCCACGTCAGAGTTGCTGTCCTCCTCTCCCTAAACCCTCTGCCTGTTGCTGGGTTGTCTCCTTGGACCCAGGAAGTGCTGCAAGGAGCAAAAATAGTTAGCTAATTCTTTAGGTTCCTGGAAATCTTCACAGTCATTCTTGGGGCCAAGGCCAGGACTGACAGAAGAAGGGGGGTACCACTAAAGGGATGAGAGCTTGGAAAAAAGGAAGAAAACGTAAAAAGAGGTTGATGCTACCAAGGCAGTAAATGCTTTCCTCCCTTCCCCTCTTGTGCACAATCCCCATATATTAATGTCAATCTCTGCCCAGCAAGATTCCCACTGACCATTTATATCCCCAGGACCCTGAGGGAAAGAGGTCCTACACTAATTCACCTTTGCCTCAGTTGCCTCCTAACTTCTCCCTCTAAAACAAGCCTCTTCAACTGGTCGCTGCATCTTCTAGCAGGGCCCAGCAGACCTGACCTCAACCACTCCCTTTCAGTAAATCTGGTCTCAAACCACCCTGGCTTTTTCTTTTTTGTCTTTAAAAACTAAACTTCCAACTAATATTCCAGTCTTCCCTGGAGATCCAATTTGTGGGCAGAACCATGCTATCTCAGTGTTCTTGCCGAGCCATAATGGTAGTAATCGGTGTTCACTTCTTCCTATCATTTTTCCAATAATCTGAACATCTAGAATCTTGTTCCCTTCACATTTTCATTCTCTGTCATCAAAACTCATTTTGCTGTTCTCATGCCACATATTTAAAAAGCTCAGAGTGAGTTAGTGCAGCATCTGTGCTTCCCATGGCTAACTGTGCCTTCTAGATTAGTATCCACAGTAGATCTAATTAGCACAATATTTACCTCTGCTTCTTGCTTATTAATAAAGATATCATGGCAGAGCAGACTCCCGTGACAGCCCTCCTGAGCCATATCCAGGTGTATGAGTGTGAGAAGAAGGCCATTTGATTATTTGTGTGATCATTGCCATAATGATGTGTTCATAACTGTTTCCCCAAAGGTTCAGCAGACTTCTCGGAAGCAATTGTCAGACAAGGATTAGAGTTACTTTTAAAGTGACATTTTATAAAATCAATTAAGCATTGTTGAGATATTTTAAAACATATTCCCTTTACCATTCCACCCTGTCCACATCTGCTTATGGATCCGGAGCCCCTAAAATGGAAGAATAACAAAGTGAAAGGCACAGAGCTGGGGGAAGAGAAGTGGGATGATGAACAAATTTTCTGTGGGGTCACTATGCCTGCCTGCCATGGACTGGAACACGCCTTGTTTGCTGTGCCTTGAAATGTGTCTGCTGGGCATTTTGGATTACCTTCTAATGTTCTCATCTAAATCAACTGGAACTCATGCTTGAGCAGGGAAATTTCATAAATAAACCAAATCAAAGAAGACCTCTATCTGCAACACTTACTTTGAACTCTTCAGTTGTTAATTCCAGAGCTCCAAGGGTATTTAGATAATTCAAAGAACCCTTTTGTGTAAGTGGTTACAGTCAGGGCACTGATTAGGACTGGTCTATACATATTATCAATGTGTCTGGTAAGAAGAACATAAACCATCCTCCTACAGAGATGTTCATAAGATACCTGCAAAGAGGCTGAAAGTAGTTCAGAATGTACTTGGGAGTGGGACATGCAGGTGATAGCAGCAGTAACTTACAGCTGTATAGCACAGTGGCTTTTAACTAGTGCTACAGCAGAACTTTCTAAGCACCCTAAAGATTCAGATTCAGATTCAGCTGATCAGGGCTAAGGTTCAGGCATGCACATTTTGAAAAAGCTCTCCCTGGGTACTTCTGCACAAATGTCCCTTTTTGAGAAGTACCAATAACACTTCATGGTTTCCAAAGCACTTTCACATTCCACATGGCTGCCCAGTGAGACTGCCTCCATGCTGCCAAATGCAGGTTCATTATTTTTCTCATTATACTTAGCCTCTTGGTTGACCACTTTTGTGACAGGACTTCGGGGACATCACACTCTTCTGCTTTTCCTCTGACTGCAGTGACTGCTATTTCTCAGTTTCTTCTGCTGGATCCTTGTCCTCAAACATCATCTCTAGAGATTGGAGAGAGCCAGGACTCAGCCCTTGCACCTCTCCTCTCTCCTTAGGTGACCTTATCTAGTTCCATGGCTTCCAACACCTTCTCTATGCTCACAAACTCCTCATTTTTATCTCCAGCTCCTTCCTGCCTCCTGAGCTTTAGACCATGTAATCAACAGCCCAGATAATGTCTCTCCCTGGATATCTAAAACAAAGCAGAAGCTCCTCATAAATAGAATTATCGATCCCTCCAAACCCACTCCTCCCCTAGGCTTCCTCATCTCACTCAACAATCTTCTCAAGCCCAAAATCTGACCTATTCTCTATTACTTTTTCCCCACATATCAATCCATGAGTAGAACTCATTGACACAATCTACAACACAGTGCCCCAAAGTGCCCATTTCTCTCCATCTCTCTCCTATCACCTTAGACCAACCCACCCTTGTCTTCTGCCAGGACTAGTGCAATTGCCTCCTTTCTTGTTTCTAAATCCACTTTCCTTAGAGTGAGCACAGAAATCTTTTAAAAACAAACCATGCAGCCCTGTCCTTTCTCAAACCATTATCATGCCTTCCTATATATACGAATAAAATCTCAATTTACTACCTGGGTTTACAAAGTGCTGCGGGCCTGGCCTCCGCCTCCCCCTCCCCATTCCCCACCATGCTCCAGCTGTATTACCCTTCTTTGGCTTTCTCAAACAGTCCAAGCTTATGCCCATAACAGGGTCATTTCACTGCATATTCCTTCTGCTGATTGCTCTTCCCCCATGAGTGAATGGTTGGCTCCTGTCATTCAGATCTCAACTTAGGTGCAATTTCATCAGAAATGCCTTCTCAGGCCCCCCAATCTAAAGCAGTTGTCAGATCCTCTCTTTCACACTCCCCTGTTATTTATTTTCATATTATTTACCTCTGTTTATTATTTTTCTCACTTCCTTATGTTAGAATGTTAGAATTGTCTCATCTTCCTTTGAAATATCCCCAGCCCTAGACAACTATTGAATGCATGAATCAATTTACTTATCTGAGCCAATCGGCCTGTGAAGGAGGCTTGATCATCTGTTTTCATGGATGAGCAAAATGTCATCCAGTTGAATCAGATGACTTGCTCAAGGTCTCAGAGCTAGCTCAGGGGACAGCAAATCTTCTGAGTTTGAATCCAGTCCCCTTTCCACTTATATTGAGGCTGCCTCCACATGGAGAATTCTACCTTTAACAAATGGAAATGTCCTGCACTCACATGCAAAATAGACATTGTGTGCAGACTATGGGTCTCAATGCAGGGAGGCAGCAAACTTTGTCTGAGTCCTAAGGCTCGGTGGCTCACCCTGAGAAATTTATGTTGACCAAATGTGACGTGAACTCCAGGAAGGGAACATAGTGGAGCACAACAGCAATTAAGGTGGGAACTGTGTGTGTGTGTGTGTGTGTGTGTGTGTCCTGAATGAGTATGTGCACACACCACTCATCTCAGCTCCTTTGTGCTTGCACTGAACCCCTGGCTCCCGGATGAGTCATATCCACCAGGTTGCATTCCTTGAACTGAATCTCACAGCACCTCCTTCACCAATCATTGTTTACCTAGGAAACAAGCTGACAGGAAAGTTTGAGTGCACCACAGGACAGTCTACAAACACCCCCGTGATTAGAGATGGGATTGTCAAATAGTTTTCACATTACAAAGAGGTCTTCAGGTTCTGTCTTTGATAGGTGACCATCTGGCGGTCTTTTTCCAATTGAACCAGTGGAAGTACATGCATGAATAATGGCAGCATTTACCTAGGCCCGTGTGCTTCAGAAAATGGGTAGGAAATCGTTCCTATAGCAACAAGGGGATGGCAGTTCAAGTCTGTCACTTCTGCTGGATCATAGAATGTAGCAGGTGAATTCTTCCTTTTCAGACTAAAGCTCTCCTTGAAAAGGAAATGATCATGTTTTTAGGAATACTGTACCCGCCACTTAGCTTCCAGATCTACCAGTTCAGGACACACAAGGCTGCATTTTCAAACTCTCCCAAGGACATCCAGGGGGTGGAAAAGAATGGAAACCTGTCACCTGCTGCTGGTTTTTATCTTAAACCTCTGCTCTTCTTCTAGGCTTTCTGGTCAGTCCTGTTTTGTTTGCCAGCTAATTGCAAGTATTAGCACCTGGGCTTGAAACCCGGCTGCTACCCCTCCATTTCCCTTTCTCTCTATGCTTGTGCCATGGATGATTGTCATGGATAGGTGTGAGGATTAGCAAGCCCCTGTTTCTCTGGAGACTCTCCCCCCTAGTGAAAAGAACTGACTGAGAAACAGGGCAAGTGGGCTGGGGATTTTGCCAGCTGTGTGATGGTATAAAAAGAAATGTCTTAATCTTTCTAAGTTTTTACTTTCTTGTTTCTAAAATATGATTTATGCATTATAGGATTATTTTAAGGATTTAACGCAAAAAAGTAGAGAAGACACCTATCACATTGCCTGGCCAGTTACGGGTCTCCATAAATACTGATTCTCTTCCCCTCAATTCTTACTCCTAAGACCACCCTCCTTCAGGAGGACAGGCTCTTCCATAGATAGAGGCAAATAAATTGGGAGGAGAGAGAGCCGCCTTAATGGACAGGGAGGAAGAGAAGAGGGGTGCACACCAAAGAATATTGTTTTGGGGATAGGGTTGTGAGGCATGTTTTGGGTGGAGTCCAGCCCAACAAGACCCATGCATAGATTCTGGGATATTTGGTAGAAATGCCCCTGTTGGTGTTAAAAAATCTGAGCAGTACTTTCTTGCCAGTTGCCACCTTCTTCAGTCTAGAGTTGCTTGTGAGTTTCACCAGCACCATGCAGATGAGGTTTAAAGCCAGAGGGGCAAGAAGACACTGAGTATGGCAGACTCAGGAGAAGTGAAGGCAGCCTGTGCAATCTTTGCAGGTCCTCCTGAGAGAGTGGCCACACACTTCCTCTTCATAAGTAGGAAAAAGACTCGGGTGGGAAGGGGGAGGTTACAGGGGGTGGGGAGGTGGGAAAGGTGGTAATTTATTTAATATTTTACTCCTTTTGTTTGTTTGTTTGTTTGTTTTGAGACAGTCTGGCTCTGTCATCCATGCTGGAGTGCAGTGATATGATCTCAGCTCTCTGCAAACTCCACCTCCAGGGTTCAAGCAATTCAGGTTCAAGCAGTTCTTGTGCCTCAGCCTCCCAAGTAGCTAAGACTACAGGCTTGCACCACCATGCCTGGCTAATTTTTGTATTTTTAGTAGAGACGGGGTTTCGCCATGTTGGCCAGGCTGGTCTTGAACTCCTGGCCTCATGTGATCTGCTCACCTCGGTCTCCCAAAGTGCTGGGATTACAGTGGTAAACCACCATGCCTGGCCAATATTTTACTTCTTAATTTTGCAAACTGTTCACCTTACCACGGACCAAAGAAAGGTGCCTTTTTTTTTTTTTTTTAAACTCAATCAATAACATATTGCCTCCAAAACCAGCAGCAGTAAAGTCATAAAACATAGGTTACCCTTCTGTTACTCCCAGACCTCTGATTCCTAGTAGAAAGTGGTCATAGAAGTAACCATAGGAGAAAGAAGAGGAATACTTCCAGATAACTCATGCATGAGCTAATAAACCTCTCCATAATGAATTGCCTCTGGAAGACACACATTTTCAATGTTAGAAAAAGAAAACACTGGAAATATTGAAAGGTGAAGGTACCTAAGGGATAGTGATTGGTTCTCAGGGAGGCTCTTACTGGATGAAGTACCCAAGCATCCTGCAGGAGTCCTACAGAATCTCTGACTCTGTTCTGGCCAATTCTCCTGCAGGAAGGATGAACCTAGAGACAAGGAATCTGAGTAAAGACATCTACAAATTGGAGGAGGATGCCAAGATGGCTTGTTGCCTAGCACCACCCCAGGCTCCTGTGGGTACTGCCGGTGTTGACAGCAGACGTAGAAAAGCTAGGGAGGCCCAGGGCCTGTTTCTGAGAGCACTCATGGCACAGAGTGATGTAAGTTCTATCTCTCCTACAGGGGCTCATCTTTAACGTGTAGTGATGGAGCACTGACGAGTGACGAGTCACCAGGTGCTGTGGCCAGAAGGAGGCCATTCTGCACCTTCACTGCCTCAGAGGCCAGGGCTGCTGAACCAGGGCACTGCCCCTAGCTACAGGTTCCTACAGCCATAGGCCTCAAGCCCCTTTCTTACTGCTAGGCTCATGGCTGGCTGTTGGCTGTAGAGTTTGGTAGCAGGCATAGCTGTGAGGCAGAGGAGCCCAGGGCTCTGTGGCATTGTCAGGGATTGGGAGTCACTGAAGCACCTACCTCAGGTCCCAGTTCATAGCCCCTTCCATCCCAGAAATACCGGGGACATTGTGTCCATTTGGGAGTGCAGAGTTAGGGAGACACACTGTCCTTACCCTAATCGATTTGCCTTAGAGAAAACAAGTATTCAGCTGTATTTATCACTGCTGATTATTACTATTGTTTCTGCTCACACAGAATTTTGCCCATCAATCCTTGTCCTAAAAAGATTTTTTGCAAAAATTGATAAAACTGCCAGCATGCAGCCTCCAATCCTCCTTGCCCCCTGCCCTCCATGCCATTCCCAAACCCCTACACATATGCACATATGAACAAACTAAATGACTGGGTTAAGTACGTGGATTCTGACACCAGCCTGGATTCTGACACCAGCCTGGATTCAATTCCTAGCTTTGCCACTTAGTAGTTGCATGAACTTGAACAAGTTATTAAACTGCTCTCTGCCTCTTCTTGGAATTTGTATAATGAAGATAGTCAGAATATCACCCCATTTTTTGAAGATGATTAGATTAGATGATGTATGTGACCTCTGTGCATGCCAGGCACATGTAATTGTGGGCATGGTATCATCATTGGACACATGGTGTGCTTGGCATAATGGAGAGATCATGGGCTTTTGTCTAAAGTCTTCTTGGATTCAAATTTTGCTTCTGCTACATAATGGTGTAAACTTAGACAAGTAGCTTAACCTTAGTTAGCTTCAACTTCCTCATCTGTAAAGAAGAAATTAAATATACCTCAAGGATACAGTTCAGCCCAAGGGAGGTCACACAAATAAAATATCAGCAGTGCTTGGTACGCAGAAGGTGCTCTATAATCTGCTAAAGTCCTTTTGTTTCTTCAAGACCCGCTTAAGTACTATCAGCTCCTCAAAGTCTTGCAGACCCCATAGAAGCAGTGATTCTCTCTCCTTGTTTATTTTTGCAGTAAACCTCTACCCAGTACCCTGCCATATTGTCCAGCATAGTCCACAGCAAAGGGGGAAACTGGCTTGGGCTGAGTATGTGGCCAACCACCTCCACTCCTGGACAGCAGTTCAGAAAGGGCCTCGTCTCAATCAGTAAGGACTGGAGTGTCAGTCTGTTGAAAGATGGACAATATACTAAGATGAAAAAATTTTTATAAAACTCTTCCTCTTCCCAGAATTGCAAAGGGACCGTAAAAACATTCAGTTATTCATTCAATCACTTATTCAACAAATGCTACAAGCCAGGTGCTGGGCCAGGGACTGGATTAAACAGACACATTGTTTCATCATGGAGGTCACCGTCCAGTGGTTGAAAGAATCATGAATACGATGTTGTAAAGGCAGCCAGGCTTTCTTTTAATCATGTATAGCAAGACATGCAGAAGTGGAAATGACTGTCATGAGAAAGGAGTTTCTGTACTCACTGATCCCTAGAAACAGGAGGCAGGCAGGGCATGCTCTGCAGGCCCATGAGGAAAAGCAGCAGGGTAGGTCAGGACAGGAGGCAGAGGGAGAGAGGGAGGGGAAAACATGGGCAAGAGTCTTTATTGTGGCTTCCTGGGGAAGGAACAGGTGAGTCAGGGTGGGAAGGTTTAGCATTGGCTAGTTCGAATAATTTCAATGGGCTCTGGCCCTCGGCTGATGAGGGCGGGGGAATACTGGCCCAGAGTGTGAGGGCCTGCGGAAGGAGGTGCTTGGGGCTTAGGGGCTCTGGGTTGGTTGTTGTGCATAAGAATGATCTGCTCCCAGGTGAGTTGTTTACTTAATCTTTAGCAATTGGCTAGCCCCGGGAGGGGCAATCCCTCCAGGAACTGCAAGGCATAGATGTCAAAGCATCAAACACTAGAAAACATAATTATTACATAAAAGAATCCTTCAACTATATCTTGCAAACTCTGGGAGTGCTGTGAAAAAAAATACTGGGGCAAGAGGGAGTGTAATGCTGTACCTGACCCGAGCTGGGGGTGAAAATCTTCCTCCCTACAGAACAGTCAGAAGGATCCAGAGCGCCTTGGTGAGCCCAGATGACATGCCTGCTTCCCCCTGCACGAGGCACCTTGGCCCTTGCCACCCACCCCAGGACAGCCCAACCTTAGTGCAATTGATCTGTGAGGGAATCCTGGCTAAGGCTTCTGCCCCAGCATGGTCACCAGGGTTGGTTGGCTGATGAGTTTTCCTATCTCCCTACAGCTGCATGTTCGTCAAAGAGTCACCTTCTCAGAATCTTAGAAAAAATGCTTTAGAGAGGAAAAACAAAGTATTTAAAGAACAAAAACAAAAGCTATCCTACTGACCCATTTTCTGGCAAGGTGGAGTGAGAAGGTGGGTTGGCCAGCTCAGCTGTGCCTACAGTGACAATGCTCCCTCCCCGTTCACAGCACATGGGCAGGAGGAGGACTGCAGGTGCATGAGTCTAAGAGGCCTTGCCACTCCCACTGTCCCAGTGCTGCAGGGCTGAGGAGCCACCCCCAAAGGAACTATTACTGAGCTTTTTGTGATCAGTTGTGTCTTGTGAACTCCGCCTTCTATAAGAAAGACAATTCCAAGGAAAAATTTTTAGGCCAAGGATGCAGACCAGAGAACAATGGAATGCTGAAGTCACATCTCAGCTTTGTCTAGAAACAAGGAAAAGAGACATCTGTCGTTCTTGTGAGAATATTGACTTCCTGTTAACAGAGCAGAGCCACCCCTGAGAAAGACATTTCCCACCTTCCTCACCTCCTCTCCTGAGGCCTGCAGGTTTCTCAAGACTCCCTGTACTACCCCTTCTCTGTCTTCTTGAGGAGAAGAAAATATGATGTCACTCAGCTGTCGTTAGGAATTTGATGTGTACAACATTTTGTGAACCCCAAAGTGTCTGAGACAGGACTTAATTCAGAAGTTCATTTTGCCAAGGCTAAGAATATGACCATGACATAGCCTCAGGAGGTCCTGACAACATGTGCCCAAGGTAGTCAAGGTCCAGCTTGCTTTTATACATTCTAGGGATACATAATACCTCGATCAATACATGTAGGATGCACACTGGTTCACTCTGGAAGGGTGGGGCAACCCAAAGCTGGGGGTGGGGGAACTTCCAGGTCATGGGTAGATTTAAAAATGTTCTGCTGGGCATGGTGGCTCATGCCTGTAATCCCAGCACTTTGGGAGGCCGAGGCAGGCGGATCATGAGGTCAGGAGTTTGAAATCAGCCTGGTCAACATGGTAAAACCCCATCTGTACTAAAAATACAAAAATTAGCCCCATGTGGTAGCATGCATCTGTAAGCCCAGCTACTCAGGAGGCTGAGGCAGGAGAATTGCTTGAACCCGGGAGGCAGAGGTGGCAATGAGCCGAGATCGTGCCACTGCACTCCAGCTTGGGCAACAAGAGCAAGACTCCGTCTCAAGAAAAAAAAAAGAGTTCTGACTGGCACTTGGTTGAAAGAGTTATTATCAATAGAAAGGAATGTCTGGGTTATAAGATGCTGTGGAGACCAAGTGTTTATTGTGCAGATGAAGCCTCCAGGTAGCAGGCCTCAGAGAGAATAGAGTGTAAACGTTGCTTAACAGACTTAAGGTCTGTGTTGATGTTAATGCTGGTCAGCTTTTCCTCAAGTCCAAAAGTAAGGAGCATATAATGAGGCATATCCAACCTCCCCCTTCCCATCATGGCCTGAACTAGCTTTTCAGGTTAACCTTGGCCAAGAGGAGAGGTCTATTCAGATGGTTGGAGGAGGGGCTTAGACTTTTACTTTTGGTTTGCAATTTCAAGGAGCATTTGTTATGTGCCTACAGTGTGCCCAGCCTGTGCTGGGTGCTGGGCAATAACTAAGACCCCCTGGGGTGAGATGTCCAGAGACAGACATGTTAGGGGCTAGTGGATGCCTGTTCATGACTCATGGAGGAAGAAAGGCTCCCATGTGCCTGGAAGGAGTCAGACAGCTTCAGAGAGGAGGCAAGATTGCCAGGCTGACAAGTAGGGGATGTATTTGAGGCAGAGGGAATAACATGGGCAGAAGCTCAGAGGCATGAATGGCATGGTTCGTTAAACCATAAGTGGTATGTATTACTGGAGTGGTGAAGAAGGAAACAGAAAGAGAAATGGGAGAGAAAGTTCCTCAGAGAAACTCTGGATAGGAAGATGAGGGGGAGTAGATTATAGTGAACATTAGGTACTGTCATTCAAAGATTTTGAGCAGAAAATAGTTTATATGATGGAATGTGCAATTTAGAAACATACCTCTGAGAAAATATGGAGGCAGAGAAACCTATAGCAAGATCATTATAAAAGTCTAGGCAAGTGATATGGTTTAGCTATGTGTCCCTACCCAAATCTCATGTTGAATTGTAATTCCCAGGGTTGGAGGAGAGGCCTGGTGGGAGGTGATTGGGTCATGGGAGCAGTTTCTATTGTTTTAGCACCATCCTCTTAGTGCTGCTTGCTTAAAAATCTGTAGCACCTCCCCTTTCTCTCTCTCTTCCTACTGCCCCAGCCATGTAGGACATGCTGGCTTCCCCTTTGCCTTCCACCATGATTGTAAGTTTCCTGAGGTCTCCTCAGTCATGCTGCCTGTATAGCCTGTGGAACTGTGATCCAATTAAACCTCTTTTCTTTGTAAATTACCCAGTCTCAGGTGGTTCTTTGTAGCAATGCAAGAATGGACTAATACAGCCAGGGATGAGGAGCATCTGAACTGAGGTTCTGGTGACAGTGCATGAGGAGAAGGGAAGGAGACATTATAGATTTTTCAGCCTAGAAGTAACAACCCAGTTAACTTCAGTTAAATGGACAAATACCTCATATAAGATAATTTTCCAAAACTGACAAAAAAAATTAGGAAATCTGAATATCTCCTATATTAAAGAAATTAAATATGCAATTACAAACCTTTTCAATAAGAAAATTCCAGGCTCAGATTATTTCTCTGATGACATCTATAAATATTGCCAACATTACACAAAATCCATCATAAAAGAGAGAGAAGGAAAATAAGGACATTATAAGAAAAGGAGGAGGCCATTGTTCTAAGCAAATTAATGCAGGAACAGAAAACCAAATACCACATGGTGTCACTTATAAGAGGGGGCTAAGCACTCTGTACACACGGACATAAAGATGGGAATAACAGACACGGAAGACTACCAGAAGGAGAGGGGAGAGAAAGGGGCATGGGCTGAAAAACTACCTATTGGGGACTGTGCTCACTGCCTGGGTGATGGCGTCATCCACATCCCAAACCTTAGCATCACACAATTCACCCATGTAATGAACTTGCACATGTACCTCCTGAATCTAAACTAAAAGTTAAAATTATTTTTAAAAAAGAAGCAAATAGACACACAAATTATATCTATTCAATTATTCAGCAATAAAAAGGAACAAATGATGGAACCATATGACACGACGCTGACTGAAAGAAGCCAGACAGAACAAAGCATACACTGTCTGATCCTATTTAATTTGAAGCTTATGAAGAGGCAAAAGGAATCTATGATGGTAGAAATTAGGAACTGGTTGTATTTGAGGGCAGGGATTGACTGTAAAGGGGCACTTTCTTGGGAGTCACGGGAATCTTCAATGTCTTAATTGGAATGTTGATTACATGGATATATTAATTTGCCAAAAGTCACTGAATTGTATATTTAATATTTGTGTTGTATTAGTCTGTTTTCACACTGTTGGTTAAGACATACCTAAGACGGGGTAATTTACAAAGAAAAAGAAGTTTAACAGACTTACAGTTTCACCTGGCTGGGGAGGCCTCATAGTCATGGTGGAAGGTGAAAGGCACGTCTTACATGGCAGCAGACAAAAGAGAATGAGAGCCAAGTGAAAGGGGTTTCCCCTTAAAAACCATCAGATCTCTTGAGACTTATTCACTACCATGAGAACAGTATGGGGGAAACCACCTCCATGATTCAATTATCTCCCACAGGGTCCCTCCCACAACATGTGGGAATTATGGGGGAGCTATAATTCAAGATGAGATTTGGTTGGGGACACAGTCAAACCATATCATGTGCATTTGTCTCTATGCAAATTTAACCTTAGTTTTTAAAAGAGTAAGAAAAATAAATTGCAAAAAATACCCCAAGGCCAAAACAAAACAGAAAGCAACTGTCTTCCACTTAAAAATGAGAACACTTTCTAAAACACCACATCAGAAGGTTTGATGTAACAACTTAAAAAGAAAAGAAAAGAAATAATCTCAAGAAGGAACAGCACAGTAATGTAAAATCATAGACTCAGTTTTCTGTCTGCAGCATCAGATGCAGATGATATTCTAATGAGCAAGACAGCACCAACCCTGCCCTCAAGGAGCAAACAGTTTAGTGGAGAAAGAGCAAAATCAATTTGGCAAATAATGATGGGAAACAAGTACTATAAAGGAAAAGTTCAGGACTTACGAGTGGAGCACCTAACCTAGTCTGAGGACCAAGGAAGGATGCCCTGAGAAAGTGACACTTAAGCTGAGACCCAACAGATGTGTAGGCATTGGCAAGGCAAAGAAGCTAGAGAAGAGGGCTCCAGCCAGAGTGGAGTACACATTAGCAGACCCGGGTGAGAAGGGATGTAGCCAGTGTGCCCTGAGCGCAGGCAATGGAGAAGAGAGTGACCCAAGGAGAGGCTGGACACACAGAACCCTGTTTTCACAGAGCCTTGCATTCAAGATGAGGTATTTTATCTTAAAAGCAGCGGGAAGCATGACACGGTCATTTTCTCCTTTCAAAAGATCACTTTGGGTACAGGGTCATACACAGTCTGTCCCAGCACTATCCAACAGAAATATAACACAAGCCACAAATGCAAGTCAAGGATGTCATTTCAAATTTTCTAGGAGCCACATTAAAACTGTAAAAGAAAAAAGCTCATGTGTGAATAATCTTAAAAATATATTTTACTTAGCTCTCATTTCCCACTGTTTTCATTTCAACATAAATTAATATAAAATATTGTTCATAAGACTTTTAAATTTTTCATCTTTTCATGCTGACTTTTCATAATCCAGTGTGTACTTACAGTGCATCTTAATTCAGACTGGCCACATTTTCAGTTGCTCAACACCCATGTGTGACCAATGGCTCCTGTAATGAAAAACACAGGTCTAGACTGAGGGCGCCACTAGAAGTAGAACCAGTTAAGAGCTGCAGCAACTGCAGGGCAAGAAAAGACAAGGGGGTGAGCAGCATGGCTTGACTTGACAAATAACGTGGAGAAAGAATCTACAGCATTCAGTGACTCAAATGAACTGTTTTTTCCTGAAGCTCAGTTCTTGGTCTTTGCATTACTTGACCCGTCATCAGCATTTGATGCCATTGATCATTTTCCCCTGAAAATATTTCCCTTACTTGACTTCAAGTACATCATACTCTCCTGATTTTCTTCCCACCTCACTGGCTCTTTCTTCTCAGTCTCCCTTGCTGTTTCTTTCTCATCCCTCCATTCTCTGACACAGAAAGGCTCAGAGCACAGGAGTTGCACCCCTGCTCTTCTCTGTCTCTATCCCTCACTGCCCCAGTAATTACATCTAATCCCGTGACTTTAAATATCACCTGTAAGCTGGTGGCTCCAGCTCAGATCTCTTCCCTGAAGTCCAGCCTGGTAAATCGAACTCCTTCTCAGTAGCACTACTTGGGTGTGTCTAACAGGCATGTGAAACTTACCATGTCCATGCACAGCAAAAGAAACTACCATCAGAGTGAACAGGCAACCTACAGAATGGGAGAAAATTTTTGCAATCTACTCATCTGACAAAGGGCTAATATCCAGAATCTACAAAGAACTCAAACAAATATACAAGAAAAAAACAAACAACCCCATCAAAAAGTGGGCAAAGGATATGAACAGACATTTCTCAAAAGAAGACATTCATACAGCCAACAGACACATGAAAAAATGCTCATCATCACTCGCCATCAGAGAAATGCAAATCAAAACCACAATGAGATACCATCTCACACCAGTTAGAATGGCAATCATTAA
>NW_016809526.1:3070853-3111859 GCF_001698545.2 Rhinopithecus bieti | reverse complement strand
TCACACACTGGGGCCTATCATGGGGAGGGGGGAGGGGGGAGGGATTGCATTGGGGAGTTATACATGATATAAATGATGAATTGATGGGTGCTGATGAGTTGATGGGTGCAGCACACCAACATGGCACAAATATACATATGTAACAAACCTGCACGTTATGCACATGTACCCTAGAACTTAAAGTATAATAAAAAAAAAAAAAAAGAAACTTACCATGTCCAACACTGAACTCATCTTCCCCTGCAAACCAGTTCCTCCCAGAGTCTTCCCCATCTCAATTAGTGCAACCAAATCCTTCTAGTTACTTTGGCGTCATCCTTACCCCAACCGAGTTCTGTTAGCACTTCCTTCAAAATATACATGTAAATATGAAAAAATGTTCAACATCACTAATTATCAGAAAAATGCAAGTCAAAACCACAATGAGATACCATATCACACCAGTAAGAATGGCTATTACTAAAAAGTCAAAGAAACACAGATGCTGGTGAGGCTGTGGAGAAAAGGGAATGCTTGCACACTGTTGGTGGGAGCATAAATTAGTTCAGCCACTGTGGAAAGCTGTTGGAGATTTCTCAAAGAACTTAAAACAGAACCATCATTACTAGGTATATATCCAAAAGAAAACAAATTGTTCTACCCAAAAGACACATGCACTTGTATGTTCAGCACTATTCACAATAGCAAAGACATGGAATCATCCTGGGTGTCCATCAGTGGTGGATTGGATAAAGAAAATGTAGGACACACACACCGTGGAATACTACACAGGCATAAAAAAAGAACAAAATCATGTCCTTTGCAGCAACATGGATGCAACTGAAGGCCTTTATCCTAAGCAGATTAATGCAGAAACAGAAAACCAAATACCAAATGTCCTCGCTTATAAGTGAGAACTAAACATCAGGTACCCATGGATGTAAAGATGGCAACAATCAAAACTGGGAACTACTAAAACAGGGAGGGACGAAGGGGGAAAGTTTGGAAAACTATTGGGTACTATGCTCAGTACCTGGGTGACAGGCTCATTCACACTCCAAATCCACCATCATGAAATGTACCCAAATAACACTTCTGCACATGTACCCCCTGAATCTAACATAAAAGTTGAAAAAAAAAATGTTTGTTATATCCTAAAAAATTTACAAATAATGACACCTTAGTGTGAAAAGTGTTACTAAAATGAAATTTAAAACTCAGAAAAGAATATATATATATATACACAGAGAGAGAGAGAGAGAGAGAGAGAGAGAGAGAGAGAGTCCCCACCTTCACTGCTGTCAGCTTAGTCTAAGCCCTCGAGGCCTCATCTTTTGCCTAGATTATTGTAACAGTCTGCTAACTTGTCTTTCCTCCTCGATACAGAAGCCAGAGTGATCTTGTTAAAATATAAGTCCATCCTTTCTCTTTCAAAACTTTCTGAAGGCTCACCACCTCACTAACAGTGAAAGTCAAAGTTCCTGTCAAAGGAGGGATTTTGCTATTTTAGATATATCTGCAGCATTAGAGTAGTACCTGGCACACAGGAGGCACCCAACATTTGATGAATGAGTGAATCAGATGGGAAGAGACAAAATGAGGTAAGAAAAATGGGACGAGACAAGAAGGCAGAGTCAAGGTTAACTCCCAGTTTTTTAGCCTCCCACACATGGCGCAACTTCTGCAGCTTGAGAATGTCTTCAACTCTACCTTGGAGAGTCATATGGGGGTGGTAAGATGCTGCCGCCTACAACAGCTGCACTCGCGTGAATTCCTCTGCTCACTTCCCACAATTCAGAAAAGCTTTGGCCATCACGTGCTCTCAGGCAGTGTGTCATTCTGGGTAGCTGAGTTTCTCAGTAGCTTCCATATTTGATGGAAAGTTTGAAAACACATGACACCCTTCCCAGCTTCCTGCTAAATGACCAAATTCACCTTTTCCTGATGCGTTGGGGCCATGATTGTAAGAGAGAGTGACTGTACTGTGCTGAGGAGAGGAAACCCTCCTGGTATCTGGGAAGCAGAGGGATGTTTGAGCCTACTCCAAAATCCCAGCCTAGGCTACTCTTGGAGCTTGTGTTCTGGTTATGAAAGTTGAATCATCCTTGCCATTAGGCTCCCAACTGCCCTTCTGAGCATGGCCACAGTCCCTCCCCTTGCTTTCTAAAATGTTGCTTCAAAATGAGACCTCAGCTTGCCCTAGTTATGATTAAATTAAAAGTACATCCTAGTGAGGGGTTGTCCTATGGTTAAAGGGGCAAGAAGTGTTGTGCATAGAACGCAGGCATCAGTTGTTGGGATTCTGATGATGAGTTTCCTAGAGAGCTGGTGTGTTACTGTGCAACTCACAACTGAAACTACCTTTTGAGAAAGTCAGGGCCTTCTTCAGAAATGAAAGGGGGAAAGATTTCTCCTCAGAATTCTAGTAGATTTATTTGTCTAAAGTTCCAAGAGGAGAGGAATGGGGCTTCCAGGACTCGTTGTGGAACTTTCCATTTATCAGTAGATTCCACTCTTTCCTGAGAACCCCTCTCAATCTCCATTAATGTCTTGCCTTGTCTCCTACTTCCATCCAGGGATGGTCATCCATCCCGCACTTCCTTCTTGTCTCTTCCACATCCACCATCCTGCACTCCTTTATCCAGCATCTGCTCTGACCCAAAGTAGCAAATAAAATATTTTATATTTCTGTGCCATTTAGACATCTGAAGGGCACATTCTCTTCTTCAGACCTTGTACAATTTTTAATTTTTCTCAGATCTAGCTCAGGAGGAAGCCATTAAAAATTACTCATCTTCCCAGTCAACTCTCATCAGCCTCCCTTCCCCCATGACTTTTCGCCCCAGCAGTGGACAAATGGGGCAGAATTTGCTTCTTCCCCATCTAGACTTGCCTTTACCAGGTGGTCCACCTGCAAGACACTGATTCCAGATAACAAGTCCTGGAGCTGACTAGACTCCATGCCTCAGACCCCTTTCATTCCTGATTCATATGTAACCCTTCCTGGCTACTCAGGCTTGGCTGGAGCCTTTACGTCTGCATTTAAGGAAGGCCCTTCACAGGCCAGGCGTGGTGACTCACGCCTGTAATCCCAGCACTTTGGGAGACCAAGGTGGGTGGGTCACTTGAGGTCAGGAGTTTGAGACCAGCCTGGCCAACATGATGAAACCCTGTCTCTACTAGAAATACAAAAATAAGCCAGGCATGGTAGCAAACACCTGTGATCCCAGCTACTCAGGGCTGAGGCAGGAGAATCATTTGAACCAGGAGGCAGAGGCTGCAGTGAGCCGAAATCACACCACTGCACTCCAGACTGGGTGACAGAGCAAGACTCAAGCTCAAAAAAAAAAAAAAAAAAAAAAAAAAAAGAAGGCCCTTCCTGAACTCCAGCAACACTAAAGAAAAGACAGAGGTAATATCGCCCTTAGTAGAAGATCCTCAAGGCATCAGGATAGAAGGACAAAATCATTTAATGATATCTTTTAAAAACCTATCAAAGAGTAACAAAAACAGCTAGCATGTGTTCCAGTATTTGGAGATGAGAGTTGAAATTGGGGTGGATGGTCTTCTATACACATAGAAATGATTTTATGACCAAAAGACAATTTTATCTTGATGGTTGTGATAGGCAGAATAATGGTCCCCAAAGAGACGCCCGTGCCACTCCCTGCAACTTGTAAATATGTTACCTTACACAACAAAAGGGACATTGAGGATATGATTAAGTTCCCTGAGATAGGGAGAGCATCCTAGATTGTCTGGGGGGGCCCATCTGATTACCCAGTTCCTTGAAAGCAGAGAACCTTTCCTGGCTATCGTCAGTGGGAGATATGACCACAGAAGAATGGTTGGAAGGATGAGAAATTCCTGGTCTTGAAGATGGAAAGAGGGCCCAGGAGGCAAGAAATGCAGGCAGACTCGAGAAGCTGAAAAAGGCAAGGAAATCGATTCTCCACTAGAGCCTCTGAAAGGAATGCAGCCCTGCCCATACCTAGACCTTAGCCCAGCGAGACCCATGTGGGACTTTGGTGGAAGAGCTGCAAGATGACAAATTTGTGTTATTTTAAGCCAAACAAACAAACACACCCCTATCAACTGGAAATATTGTGGAAATGGATCTCTCAGCTACTCCTGCAACCTCAGAGCTGGGCCTCGGCCAGTGCATGCAGCAGACAGTTAGGAGAAAGAAGAGGTCAAGTTGGATGGGCTGCCTAGCCATTTGATCTGATACCTAGAGACGGTCTGGAGGGAGGGGTATGCTAAAGTGGAAAAATCTATGGCTCCTAAAGAAATTGGCTCACTTTCTCTTCAGTCTCTGAGGCTAGCCTGAACCAGAGGGCAATCTGCCCAAGGCTTCCTTTGAGCTCTGACAGAGGCAATGTTTGGCAGTCCTGCTTCCTGGCTGCAGGCTGGTGTCTCCCTCCACAGACTGGCAGGTTTACATCAGTGCATTCCAGCTAAGTCACTTCCTAGATAGCACCTGATGGCTGAGCCCAAGCCTTGCCCCAGAGGCAGGAGGCAGAAAGGGAGCTGCTTTGGAAAAACAGGAAGCAAAGCTCATGGCAATGGCCAGGATTCCCTCCTTTTATAGACAGATAGATAATGGTAACCACAACTGACCTTTACAGACACTTCAAGTGTGCCAAGCACCATGCTAAACACTTGATGTATATTCCCTCCTCTAAGGCAGTCTGTATGAGTAAGTCAAAATGGCATTTGCCAACAATTTCCTGTTATTAGTACATTAATTTCAATAAATGACCAGATGCAGCGTGAGACCACAATACAGCCACTCACTTTTGCACAGATGCAGCGATGGTTCAGCCAAACCAGCAGAGCACACAGGGCTCCCCCTGGAGCCCAGGAAGCTTTGTGGACCCTTCCCTCCACCAACCCTGGACCATAGCTCATTGGGACCTTGACAGGCTTCCTGAAATCTCCCCAGAGCCCCAAATCCACAGATGAGCAGGTTTGCAGGCTGCAGGCGCTCTCCTCATTGACTCAGAAAATATTTTCTGGGCACCTGGCGTGTGTCTGGCCCTGTTCTAGGCAGTTGGGATACATCATTAAACAATACAGTGAACACTGCCCTCAAAGAGCTTAGGTTCTAGTGTGTGAGAGAGAGACATTGAACAAGAAATATAATAAATGACTAATGTATAGCATGTTAAATCTGATAAGGAGTATGGGGAAGAGGCAGATTGGGGAAGACGACTGCAGAGAGCCACGGGGCAGGGTGAGTTGCAATTGTCAATAGAGTGGTCACAGAGGGCCTCGTCAAGAAGGTGGCTTTGAGCAAAGACTCTGAGGAAGTGAGGGAGTTCATTGTGACGTCTCCTGGAACAGCATTCCAGGCTGAGGGAGTGACCAGTTCAAAGGCCCCCTGCTGGGGAGTGTGCACGCCTGTGTTGGAGGAAGAGCAAGGAGACCCATGTGCCAGGAGTGGAGGGAGGGAAAGGAAAGTGGCAGTTGTGTTCAGAGAGGAGAGAGGGAGGCCAGACCATGGTGAGCCTGCACCGCCACTGCAGGGCCTGGCGGGATGCCAGCTTCAGAGGTCTTTGAGCAGAGGAGGAACAGAATTGACTTCCACCACAGAAATGCTCTGTCCATGTGCAGCATTGAGAACAGAAGGAAAGTGGGCAAGGGCTTGCCATGGAGGAGGTGGCAAGTGGCCAGTTTCTGGTTGTTTTTTTGAAAGTGGAGCCCACAGGACATTCTGATGGATTCTGTCATTACCTGGGAGATCTGAGAGAAACCCCCCATGGAAGGCCATGTTTCTCCCTTTCTACACCACCAGTCAACATTTGAAACACTTTTTAGAAAGAGAGAATTTTCTTCACCTTGCAAGATTATTCCTAATAAAAATAGCAATATTGCTCCGAGAGGCCGGGCTGTTGCCTCACTTGCTCATGAGCTAAGCCTTTCAGAACAGGCATCAAGTTTGTGGGTCGATAGAACCCCATCTTTACCTGGCTCCTGTGTGGTCCACGTTGCAAGTTTTCAGGAAGGTGCAGGAGTTAAAGGTAGAGTTCCAAAACAAAACTGCCTGGGTTCAAATCCCAACATGGACCTTTACTCCATGTGTAAGCCTGGACAAGGGACTTTAAACCTCAGTTTAAAATATGGGTCCAAAATTACAGCTAGATGGGAGGAATAAGTTCTAGTGTTCTATACCACTGTGGGATAACTATAGATAACAATACTATGTTATATAGTTTCAAATTACTAGAAGGAGGATATTGAGTGTTCCCAATACAAATAAATGATAAATGTTTGAGATGATGGATATGCTAATTACCCTGACCTGATCATCATACATCAAGTACAGAAACATCACTATGTACACCATAAATATGTATCATTGTTATGTGTCAATTAAAAATAAAATAAAGTATTAAAAATAAATAAGATATTGGCAATAAACTATTCGTCATTGGACTATGTGCATAATAACCATGCTAATGATGCCATATTTGCATTCTGGGCACATTCTCAGATGTAGCCAAAACCAGCCAGGCAGGACAGCAGGCTCTGGAAACTCTCCCAAGGCCTGCCTGAGGTAGGAGACCCACAGGGCTGATTTTCCAGTCTCAGGCCGGTGAAGTGATGAAACTGGGCACAACCAGTAGATGGTGCTTAAAGCAACCTCTAGTTGCACTCATTCCTCATTGGCATGAGACATTCCCAGCAGTGCCATGACAATTTACATCCTCTTTCCATAACAATAACCCAAAAGTTACCACCCCTTTTCTAAAAAGTTCTGCATAACCTGCCCCTTGTTTTGCACATTATTAAAAGTGAGTATAAGTACACAAGTGCAGAGTCTGGGCACACTGCCTGTGAGTTAGCTCTACTCAGCAAAGAGCAGTGCTGGTTCTATCAAAGATTGCTGTCTAACACCACCAGCTCACCCTCAAATTCTTTTCTGGTGAAGCCAAGAACCCTCCCAGGCTAGGCTCCAATTTGGGGCTTACCTGCCCACCTACATCATGCCCAGCTCCGCTTCTCAAAGTGGCAAGCACACCCCCAGGTGAATGCTCACCAGCATTACCTGGAAGCCGCCTGGCCTTCTTCTGCCACAGCACAGAAATAGGCGTTCCCTCCACAGGACCCTCCAAGGCCACGACACCTTCGTGTTCTGTGCTGGGGAGGCTTCAGGAGGGCAGTACAGTCCTGAGGAGTCAGAAATCTCTATGTGCGTAGAGATGGAATCTGTAAACATTCTCACAGGAGTGGGGTTCCCCTTCCCCTCCTTTTAGATGGTTCTTGTTAACCTAGACCAGCTCAGGAGCAACAGCCAGTATAATGAGTGAGTCGACAAGCAAAAGATTATGGATTCCTTGTGGGGATATACTAGTGATGCCTGGGGTTCTGAACATTATTTTTCACACCAAATGTGAGAATAGCTAAAATATCAACACTATGCTTCATTGACATTTGTTTTCTTTATCTGATACCTCTCTCTTATTTTATTAAGTATTCCTTATGTTTCAGGATAATTTTCCCTTCAAACTGTAAGCAAATTCTTGGAAATAATTCATTAAAAAAAATAAAACTGGGTGCAGTGGCACACCCACATAATCTCAGTGCTTTGGGAGGCTGAGGCAGGAAGACTGCTAGAGGCTAGGAGTTTAATACCAGTCCGGGCAACATAGCAAGACTCCATCTCTACAAAAAAATTAACTGGACATGGTGGCACACAACTATAGTCCTAGCTACTCAGGAGGCTGAGACAGGAGGATCACTTGGGCCCAAGAGTTTGAGCTACTGTGAACCACAATTGTGCCATTGCACTCCAGCCTGGGCAACTAGAGGGAGACCCTGTCTCAAAAAAATATAAATAAATAAAATAAAATAAAATTTAAAATGCTAAAAAAAATTAAATGACTTCTAATCATTTGAAACAGCAAAAGTACCAGCTGAATTGAAGCCAAGTTAAAATTAAATTGCTGATAGTCTCCTACAGTCTAGATAACCAAGTGTAATATAAACATTACATTATTATTAGGAATGAATGGAGACACCTGAGATTTAGAAATGTATGAGGAGGTGTGGAGGAGGTGGGGGTTTCCCTATATGACTAATTCTGGCATGGCTTCTAAATCAACTGTAACCTTCTTTAGGACTCATTACCACAGGTATCTCCTGTCACTGTCATTTAACACGTCAGTGTCATATGACACACGTGCATGTGTGAGCATGCACTCACACACACAGACACTGCAAACACATATCTACATAATACGCATTCACACACCCACATATCTGTGTGACACAATGCACGATACACATTTCCATATACACTCCTACCTAGCACACAGGTTTGGCAAACATATGCCCCCAAAACATATGAACACCCACACCTCAAGAATATATGTGTATTCCCCACGCAGCAATACCACACAGCACATGAGCATATAACACACCCACACAAATAATGTGTAACACACAGCTGCCTCACACACACACCTACTCTGGCTTCCCTCTTGACCTCACAGGCTGTAGTCTCAATATGTTGACAGAAGCAGCTCATTTGGGCAGGAAAAGTGCTGTCTTGACCATTGCGACTTCGGTTTTGCTTCAGTTTGCAGCAGGGGTTCCCAAGCCCTGGGGTAGTTCTGATCCATGACCTGTTAGGGACCAGGCCACACAGCAGGAGGTGAGTGGCAGGCAAGCGAGCATTACTGCCTGAGCTCCGCCTCCTGTCAGATCAGCAGCGGCATTAGATTCTCATAGGAGCGAACCCCATTGTGAATTGTGTATGTGAGGGATCTAGGTTGTGCACTCCTTGTGAGAATCTTATGCCTGATAATCTGAAGTGGAACAGTTTCATCCTGCGACTATCCCCCTGTCTCTGGTCTGTGGAAAAATTGTCTTCCACGACACTGGTCCCTTGTGCCAAAAAGTTTGGGGCCTGCTGACCTACAGTGTTTCCAGTAATCTAGAAGCCTAACACAAAGAACCCAAAATCATCACAGTGGAGCCACAATCGATATCTTATTCCCAGGAAAGTTGTGAAGCCCTTTGAATTAAAATAAAGATAGTCCATGAACCAGAGATGGGACAATGAGTTCTTTCTGTAAAAAACCGAACATGGTGTTCACTGCTGATCTGATGCAATTTAAGGGCAGAGATGAGTGAAACTCGGGACAAGTGATTTCAGTGAAAAATGCTGTAGCCAGAAAAATCATTCCATGTACAGGACTTGGTCTTGAATTCTCAATATATCCGTCTGTATTTTGTGGTTTTTAAATATATACAAGTGTATTAGCTAGGATTTGGTTCAGCTGTCAAGTGGCAGGAAACTCAAAATAGTAGTGACTTAAACAAGAAAGAAGAGGGAAAGTAATTCTCTCTCATGTGTATATAGAATGTCCAGGGCTGGCATGGTGGCTGTATCGTCATTGGGGACACAGGCTTCTTCTCTCTTGTTTCTCCAGCACCTTCGGCATATGGCTTCCACTTCAGGGTCTAAGATGGCTGTTCCAGTTCCAGCCATCATGCTGGCATTCCAGCCAGCAAGAAACAGGAAGGGGAAGGGCATGCCCCTTTCTTTCAAGAGCACTTTCTGGAAGGTGACATGCCACACGTGCATGTACATCTTACTGATCAAGACTTAGTTACGTGACCACACCTAGCTGCAAGAGAGGTGTAGACATACGGTATTTATTCTAAGTGACCATGTGTCAGTTAAATTTGGGGTCTATTACTGTAGGATAAAGTGAGTGGATATAAGAAGATAGCTATTAGTTTCTGCAACACATTTTCAAAGAATTAAAATAGCCTTGGGAGCCTGGGCAGCATGGTGAAACCCCATTTCTACAAAACTACAAAATTAGCTGGCCGTGGTGGCATGAGCCTGTTGTCCCAGCTACTCAGGAGGATGAAGCAGGAGGATCACTTGAGCCTGAGAGGTTAAGGCTGCAGTGAGCTGTGATTGTGCCACTGCACTCCAGCCTGGGTGACACAGTGAGACCCTATCTCAAAAAGAAGCTTCCACCCAGAGGTAATCACTGGCTCACTGTTAACATTGTAATATGTAGCATGTGTGTGTCTGTGTGCGTGTGTGTGTGTGTGTGTGTGTGTGTACATATGATTTCTTTTACAAAATTGAGTCAATACCATATGCAATTTTTTGTTGCATTTTGCGAATGTCTTTTTATGACTGTGTATAAATATCTATCCTTTTTAAAAAAGCTCAAAAGAAAATCTGTAATTTGACCTAATAAAATAAGCATGTTATCCAAGACAATTACTAATACTTGCTTGATGCATCATTCAGTTCGGGGATCCAAGGAGACCATTTCACATCATGCAAAAAGCTGGGAGGAATTCAGGACCTATGAGAGGGCAGGGTCCCTGGCTCAAGGAACACATGGGGGAGTGGTGAAACCCCTGAGAATGCAGGTGTGAAGAATGAACTCCTGGCGGGACTCACCTCTCTGTTCCTGGGAAGGAAAAGTGGAGGGGGAAAGAGAGTACAAATTAATAGTGTCCTCCCCTTCTCCAGCCAAACCTTCAAGTGCTGCTAGTGTTGGCTGGAGAATTGAGCTCATGATATTTTGGGAAAATTATTTTATGAATTCTGCTGTTTATGATACTTAGGGCTTTATTCCCTTAGCAACTTCTCCTAGGATTTAGAATCCTTCTCAAAAGCTCAGAGGATTACATTTCAGATAAGCATGCAGAGTGGTGACTTATCTCAGCGGCAACTAAGAAATCTCAGTTCCTGTGTGCTCTCATTTAGTAGGCCTGCTTTATTGACTTGGTCCCCACAAATGTGTCACAGGAAAACATCTTTCTTTCTGCTTACCACTCCCTTGCTGTCTTCCTAAAGCATCAGTTCAAATCAACTCAGCTGAGAATTCTCCTGTGGGTCCCTGCTTCCTCTTGCACCAAATCTAACCTTCTCTACCAAACTTGCAGCCCGCTCTGCGATCAGCTCACTGCTCCCCACTGCGGGCTCTTTCCCAGCTCCTGCATTGCACTGAAGCCAGCGACAACGTGGGTTCCCTTTCCGGAGCTGAGACCTTTTTTTTTAAGGAAGTGCGAATTTGAGAACCAAATGGACTCTGTCTCTAATGAACTGTGTAATAATGTTATTTAACCCCTTTAAGCCTGTGTTTTCTTGTGTGATCAATAATACATAGGAGAGAATAACAAAAATGGAATAATAAATATGGTCCCACAGGGGTGTGGCTGGATCAAACCATGCACACAGTGTACCCTGCATTGTGCCTGGCCCTTGGCAAGGGATTAAGTCACTGTGACATTCCTCTCCCCGTGCTATTCCTTTTCCCATGTAGCCATTTTTCTGTTTAGGGCCTTTTCTCTGCTCGGTTCGCAGTAGATTGTATCCTGCCTGGATGCCACTTGTTCTGGGTTGGTCTTCTTCACCTTGCTCCTGCTGGGCCGGGCTGTCCAATTGCGCAGAGCCTCTTGGCTTTTCTTGCAGTTGAGGTTCTAGCCTCTGACCTTCCTGGGGAACTCAGTGCCAGAACCTGGGGGCTATGGTCTCCCAGCTGCCCAAAGGCTCTGCTGTCCTGATGTGCTAACACCCTTCTTGGATAAATTGTACAGGCCTTGGCCGCAGAGTCAGCCTCTGGGCAGTCAGGTGGAGACTGGACCTGCCTCTGGACCTGCCCCCTTCCAGAACCTTTTATCTCCTCAGAAGTTCTCGATCCTCTGTCTTCTCTAATAAACGACAGAAAAGCTCCACTGGAAAGCCATGAATGTGTCTTTCTGAGGCTAGAAGGCTCAGTGGACATTATCTTTTAAAACCACCTTTATAAAAATGCAATTTCCAGGACAATCAAAACTAAAGTTAGAAAAGGAAAAATGAAAAAAAAAAATCCCTCAAATTGTATGTACAAAGCATTTCTATCTACAGTGGACTTCATCAGCTCTACAAGTACAGCATTAGGTCCTAACAGATGGGGTAAAGAATAGATCATTCAGCTAAGAGGAAATTGAAATTGTCTTACAAAAAAGACAAATATTTAATGTTATTGGTAGTCAAATAAATATAATTTAAATTTTTAATGAGGTACCACTTTGCCCATTAGATTGAAAGATTATTTTAAAATAATAAAATCCAGTGCTGGAAAAGCTGCAGAGAAGCTGTTATGTTCACAGAGTGCTATTGTCATTGTAAATTATTATAATCATTTTGAAAAGCAATTTGGCAGTGCATTTTAAGAGCCGTGAAAATGTTTCTGCTCTTTGGCTGACAATTTTCACGTCGATAATCAAGCGAAATAAAAATAATTATGTGCATGAAAGTAATCTTGGTAGGGTTATCTACAATAGCAAAAATACAAGCAATTTAAATGTCGAACAATAGGGGAATGGTAAATTAAACGATGCCCCGTATCCTCAATGTAATATTGTGCAGCCATCAGAATAATCCTTCCATTTACCATCTCATATTTATCTGATATCCTCATCCCCAGATTGCGCAATGAATTAGGAGGCAATCCCTTGGTTTTCTGGCCCCCTACTTAACTTTCATGTGTGGCCCCATCTGTGCTTGTCATCCTTCTGCCCCTGCCCGCTTTCTCAGGTTAATCTCTCCACCTGACTTGCAGACCTTCCCTATCTTTGTTCGCCACCATCTCACTCCCTCAACTACCTCCTCTCCCAGAAATCAACCTTAGCCTCTTGGCTGTCTCTTTTCCTTTCTTGTCGCCTTCATTTTCAACGAAAAGCTCTCCCTTGTACCTACATCTCTATCTAGGTACTGTTCTATTGCTCCCTCCCACTTTAAGCCCACCTTCTTGTTAGAGGCACCTGCACTGACTTTTCTCACCCCTCACTGACACATATTCACTTAAGCCTAGCTGCCCTGTGCTTTCAGCAAGGACACCAACAACATCCTCATTGCTGTATTCAGTGAATAGTTTTTCCTTCTTGACCTTAGACCATTTAGCCTCCCAGGGTGTATTCTGACTCTCCTTCTCCTGAAACCACTCTTCCTCTGATTCCCACAGCCCACTCTCTTATCTCCCACAGTCTCATCTCCCTCACTGAGGCTGGGACTCCATTATATGCCCTGCCTTTCTCACTGCTCTTCTCAACATCCTTTGTGGTTACCTCTTCCTCTACCCATCCTGTAAAAATAGTATTTCCCAAGGGACTGTCACTGGTCCTCTTCACTTAGGTTCATCAACTCTCTTCAACTGGAGTCAGATATGTGGGATTCAAATTCTGACTTTCTCACTTTTCAAACATGTGGCAAAGTTATTCCACCTCTTAAGCATCAGTTTTCTTTCCTGTAAAATGGAGATAATAATAGAACCCACCCCATAGCATACCTAGTAAATGTTACACATTCAATGCATGCTAGCTATTCTCCTTCTTCTTCTTCTTCTTCTTCTTCTTCTTATTCTTCTTCTTATTATTATTATTATTATTATATGATACCCTACTCTATTTTTTCAGTCTATACTTTGCTGAGCTTCAGAGCAACTCCTGTATTCAATGTCCTACTGGAGGCCTTTGCCTGGCTGTCCTTCCTCAAACTCCATATGTCCACAATTGCATGAACCATTTAGCTCCTCCCCAACTGCATTCCTGACCATATCTGAAAACTGGGAGACATCCTTGATACGTTTTCTCCCTTTATCTGTATTTTTCTCCCTAGGCATGTCCCATAAAATACTCCAAGTGGATTTCCCCAAGCTTATGCTCCAACCACCAGAATGGTGAAATGCTAACGTTGTAAAAGCTGAAAACTCCAAGATCATAGAGGAGCCCAGGGCTGTAAGATAAAAGGAACTGGGGCCCCGGACTGACAATGTGAAAGGCTGCCTGCCTGGCAGAAAGGCCTGCTTTGAATTTCATGTAAGAAACAATCACCTAGTACTTTATGCCACCAAGATTTTTGAAACTATCTTTCACAACAACTAGACATGCTTCAACTAATATAAGTCCAAAATATCTGAAGGATTCATGAACTACTCCAATCCCCTCTGTTACAACCCTCCGTTAAGCTTTCATAATCCTTTTTTTAGTAGATCATTGTAATAGCCTCCTAAAAGGTGTGCCTGACTTCACTCCTACCTTTCTCTAATCCATTCTCCATACAGTTGTTGGTGGGGCCTTCACAAATTGTTAGAGGATCCCAAGTTTGATTTTATCCACCATTCCTGCTTAAGGAGATCTGGCACTGATTCCCCATTACTTTCAAGATAAAATCCAACTCCCGCCATGCCATAAGAGGCCCTTCATGAATTGTCTCCACCTACCTGGTGTATCTCTTCTCCTGTCCGTTTGTCTTCCTGGCCAGCCAGAATTAACTATCCACAGTCTCAGTGCCCTGTGCCAGGCTTCCTTGACTGCAAGTCTTTGGGTACGCAGCTCCCTCAGCCTGGAGGAACACTTCTGTGTCTTCCTTACCTAGATAACAGTTACTCATCTTTTAAGATTCACCTTCCCTGAGAGGCCTTCTCTGACTCCTCCAGGCTGGGTGAAAGTCTCCTGAATGCACTAATTACCCTTATATTCACATCTTTTATAACATGCATTACACTGTCCTCATAAAATCTGTTTACTTGTCTCTGAATACAGACAATATTTTGGTGTCATTTTCTAGCACAATGTATAGCATATAGTTAGCACTCAATAAATGCTTTTTGAATGAATGACTAGGCAAAGTATAAAAACATAATTACAATGCAACATAGAAAAAGATGGACAATAAAGAGCTGGGTGTGGTGGGGCATGCTTGTAATCCCAGCTACTCAGGAGGCTGAGGCAGGAAGAACACTTGAGCTAGGAGTTTGAGTCCAGCCTGGGCAACACAGCGAGACCCCATCCCTATAAAAAAGAAAAAAAAGAAAAGAAAAATATTAACAACATACCTTTTATTACTAAGTGAAAATTCAAATTGTAAACTGTATGTATAGTACACTGCACACTATGCAATAAACCTACATGAAATATATATGCATGTGGATAAATTTTGGAAATAATCATTCAAGAGACATTTATTTAGCACCTACTCTGTGCCAGATAATACTAATGGAAAGATTAATTAGAATTGATCCATCCTCTCAAAGAGTTTACAGTCTTGGGGTGGGGGGGGCAAAGCAATCTTGTTTAGCTAGTGGGAATATTGAGAAATGATTTTCTTTCAAAATTCTCTTTAATTGTTCAAAGCAATACATTTAAAAAACAGAAAACAGTCTATCAAATGCTGCTCATGTAATACTGAAGTCATAAAAATTCAACCTCCATTATCTTGGATCCATCTATCCGCAGTAAATCCTCTTTGAGTTTTTGAGTCTGCCTACACACTGTTGCACACTTTGATCCGTGTTTGGTTTTGCTTCCCCACAAGATTGCCAGTCTCTTGTATACAGTGGATTTGTCTGATTAAACAGGTGCTGGGCAGCACTTGACTGGCTTAATTTAGCTATCTAGTTTAAGGGTGGCCTTTCTTTTCATACAAAGCAGAAACATTGGGGTAAGCTGGGGTAGGGAAAAGTCTATGCTAGAAATGGAGAGGAACCTTTTTAGAATTACTCAACTCCAAGCCCCTGCTCACCTGCCCTTCAGGGAAACTGAGGGGAGATGAGAACTGTGGGAAGGGGAGGCACCTGTCCCACCATATGGGGAAACCCCTGACCACGTGCCCAGTGTCCTGGAGGCCAGAGTTGATGATGATAGTGCTGCTTCCTTTTACATGGTTCATCAGGCCTCACTTGCCCTCTTGGCCCAGACAGGGACAGAAAGAGAGGGAAATCTGCTCCTGGGGGCCTGATGGCCATGCCAGGGAAGGGTGAGGGAGAGGACCATCCTGTTCTTTCCATCAACAGCTCCAGGACCTGTCATGGTCCCTGGCAAACAGCAGACTTTAGTAGGTACGGCGCTGGTGAAATGAACCTGTTCAAAGCTCAAGGCTCCTGCTAGTGCCCTGTGTACCTGTGGACAACTTCATCTCTCTGAACCTCAGTTATCCCACCTGCAAAGATCATAACCTCAAACTCCATGTAATTGTCTTGAAGAATAAAATGAAATAGTAAGTATGAACCCACGGAATGAACTTCAAAGCACTTTGAACATGTGGGGTCTATTTGAGGGTGCAGGGTGGGAGGAAGGAGAGGAGCAGAAAAGACAACTGTTGAGTACTGTGCTTAACACCACAGTGATGAAATAATTTGTACAACAAACCCCTGTGATAGGAGTTTACACATGTCACAAACCTTCACATCTACCCCCAAACTTTTCTTTTTTTGGGAAAAACAAAAGAGAGAGAGAGAGAGAGACTCTCCAGCCTAGGTGACACAGTAAGACTGTCTCTCTTTCTCAAAAAAAAAAAAAAAAAAAAAAAAAAGGCGGAGGGAGCCAGAGACCTTAACAGACATCTCACCAAAGAAGATATCCTCATGGTACATGTGCATCTGAAAAGATGTTCCACATTACATGTTATCAGGGAAATACAGATTAAAACACAAAGAGAGAGAGAGAGAAAAGAAAATGGAGGGCAGAGGGCATGGCAGATTGGAAGACTGCCTCTGTGTTCATTTTCAAATACACTAATTACACGAATAGAAACAACTTTCTCATTAACATTCTCATAATCAGTAAAGTTGGTGCTCTAAGTTGTAATATTATACATTCCTTCATAAACTCAATAAAGTTATTGTCACTCTTTATGAAAAAAATGCCTTTAAATGTTATGATTTATTTCTCATGCAAAATAATGTTCATTAAGTGAATTAAACCCCAAATCTCAACTTTTCTGCAGTGTTCGCAACCTGTGGACATGTGATGATAATAATGGTGCTCTGCTCCTTATCTAAATTTGGTGGGAACATCGTTGATGCTGACCTCCTAGGAGAGAAGCCCTTTGGAGTGGGGACTGCACACTTGGCATGAGGTAGGAACATCCCCCATGTGTCTGGACATGCTGAAGAAGTAGGTATCACAGAGCACTGATGCCTGAGGATGAGGGGCACCTCTGGGGGCAAGCAGAAACAGAAATAAAGGAGATATTTTTAATATAATTCATCTTCCTCAGCATGTGTCCCCAAAAGATTACACTCCAATCCAACACCATGGATCTGGACAAACAATGTAGTGTATTCAGTGGCACTTTGTGATTTCTGCCTCTTGTAGCAACAATCTTTCTTAATAAACAGCTTCATACATCTCACCAAGCACTTGCTGTCTTCCTGAGATGTCAGCGTAAGCACCTGGGTACCACCAGATAGACTTACACTTCCCAGTGGAACACTATACTGCTTATCTCCAAGAATCAAGAATAGGGAGTGTGTGTGTGTGTGTGTGAGTACGCAGATGCCCAGAGAGAAAGAGAGAGACAGACAGACCACAATTTCTTTCCAGTGTGGGTCTTTCCAACGTCATTTTATAAGGTTCTGGACAGCTTGGCTGGCTGCAGTCCTGATATTATAAAACAGAATTGATTTGCAAGGACTTGAGCCAGGAGAGGGCACACCTGGGAGGCAGCTGTGAGATCAGCACAGAGCAAGGGGGCAAATGCTGAGATATCTTGAAACCTACAGCAGAATAAAGGGTTCGGGGCTACTTGAACCAGAGCCAGAGTTTAGTGCTCCCTAATGGGACTACTGAATTCATCAGGGCCAAGAGAGAACCAAGTGCCAGCCTTTATCTTGAGAGAGGAAGGAGGTTCTGTGTGTGTATGGAAAATTAAAGGTCCGAAGAAGAGATGTAGTGAATGTGTTAAACCTGAAATTACACTGAATGACTTAGAGCTGGATTCTCACTGAAATTTCTTTATCGCAACTATTCCAAAAAGATATCCACTATTTCAGGAGTTTCACTACACACTAAATTGACAAAGGGATTGTTTAGATGAGTGTTCTCAACCCTGAGTTTTCTTTAGAGTCTTTAGAAAATACCCACTCCAGACAAAATGAATCAGAATTTCTGGGTGAGGGATCCAAAGACGGGTAGTTTCAAAAACCTTTCTATGTAATTCTAATATGCAGTCAGAATTGAGAACTGATGGCTTAGGCTGAGATGAGAATGAGGTACCAAAGGAAGCTAGAGAAAGAAAGATTGTGGCTGAAAGGTTGTGATTCCTGGGCTTAGCCTCAGACAAGAAAAGTTTCCTCATGTTTATGCTTAAGTGCCAGAACAGAAAGAAACAAGACACCTCAGCCTGTAATGAGTTGGTCAAAGGGTTGGCAACAATGAATTTAATCTGTGACTACCAATCAGAAGCCAAACTCTAAAGACCCCAAAATATAAACAAAACCAGACAAGCTGGTGGATGAATAATACATTTGGTTGTATGTTTCAGTCAACTATCAAGGATTCACAGAATAGAAACCCACTTAAGGTAGCTGAAGATTAGGAAGGTTTGTGGTAGAGACCCAAAAGGTAATTTCAAAGCATCAAGGGATTTGGGCTTCCAGAGCCAGGAACCAAACACTCAGGGACTGAGGTCACTCCTTTCACCTCTCGGTCATTTGATCTCCTTCATCTCTGTTCCTCTTCACACATCTGCTTCCTTCTTCCCGTGCAGTTGGCTTTCTCCAATTAAACACTTTACACAAGGTCCAACATACAAGTGATTCAGCTCTAATTTATCACTATCTTTCATGTCCAGAGCCCAACACTGACTCACCATTGTTAAGATGTTTCTTAGTTCAAATTTTCAGCAGAAAAGGATCTGGTCACTAGCCCAGCAAAGGACGGTTGATCTTATCTAGCTTCAGGCAAGGTGTCAATCTCCTCCCATAAACTAGGGTATGTGTGGAAAATTTCATGTGGTTCACAGGCTGAACACTTCAGGAGACCATTGGAAGGGCAGATGCTTATATAGTAGCTATAGGCAAGGCAAGCAAAGAAGTCCATCTAATTTCCATCCATAACTGATGAAACAGACACATTTTGCTTTCCCATCTTCTACCTTCCAACATATGGGTGGATATGGGGGAGATAAGGAGGAGCTTGAAAGAACATGCCCTGTCCGCACAGGACCTAGTCTAGCATCTAAGAGAGGTAACCACAAATTGGCATCACTCAAAGTCAGTCTACAAATCCTCAACCAGCATTTATGTGCATGATTCTACATGTGTTTCCTTCCTCTGGAAATCACTGAGAAATCCATTGTTGGTAATGTTGAAGTCTAAGGATATTCAGAGATCCTGTGGTAGGTTCAATTTTAACCTCATACTTTCTGCTATACTGTGGCATGTGAAAATGGAACATACTTAGACATTAAGGAAGAGTCTCCTACCCTTGGGCTTTTATCTGATCTTTTGGAAAATCCTCAGTTAACATGCTATTACAGTGGTTTGACAGTTCACTTGACAGCTCTGAAATAACATTCTTGACTCTTAGATGACAATCTTGTACTGAAACACAAAATGGCTCTTTTCAGAAATTTAGAACTTCAGCCAAGTTTTGGGTTCAAGAAAATAGTGGTGTGTGGATTTTTTTAAGCTCCCCAAATAGTTAAATTGTGTGTGAACTCTCTTTATGTCCAATATCAGCTATCGCACCAAATAATTGAACTGTCATATGTCCTTTGTTCTTGTAATTAAGGTCGGCTGCACTGAGGCAGGAATAGTCTGGACTTGGGGGTCATGTTTAAAGGCAGCAACCTAGGGTAAACTTATCCTCCAACCCATGGACAGTCTGAGTATCTTTTTCCCCTCTTTGGAGGTAGAGGCAAAGTGAAAGGAAAAAAGGGTCCACAGGGAGAAGTAGGGGGAGCACTAGCAACAAATGTTGCCAATTTTCACTTTTCCCAGACCCTGTGGTCCTGAAAATTATGACTGTGGCCTCTGTGCAATGCCATCATGCCAATGTGCAATCATCTATTTTAGAACCTCAGATAGCATCAACTATTTTAACTCTTGCCAAAGTACAGCTATTGCACATTCTGGAAGAAGAAAGAGAAGAAGAAGAAGACTAATACTCGTATCGTACTGACAAAACAAAACACCTTTAAAACAAAAGGATGATTTATCTGGGCTGAAAATAAAACTCCTGCCTACTGAAGTCTGGTGCAGCTGAGTTATCACTATTTTCGTCCTGTAATTTGTTTTATAGGGTACTAATTAACAGGGCAAAGTCTGAAGCCAAGAAAGTAAATCCCATTTTGCTGTTTTCCTTTTCTCTAGCAAGATGCAGACCTGGTCTTTAATTAAAGTGCAAGTTCCAAAGGTACTATCAGCTACCGAAATCGGGAAACACTGAGCAGAAAAGATCACGGTGAAACCTGCTGTGTAGAGCTCAAGAAAGATAATGGCAAAGAGAGGAATTGCACAGGCAACCTCCGAAAGAAGAGATTGTTTTCCTCAGATGTCCCCTTCTTATTCATCTTTTATCTGTTCCCCATAACTCAGAATTTCTTCCCAGGCTCTACTCAACTGAGCATATACCACAAACATCCTTTTTAAAAACTGGATTTCAGGCCCGGTGCGGTGGCTCACACCTGTAATAACAGCACTTTGGGAGGCCAAGGCAGGTGGATCACATGAGGTCAGGAGTTCTAGACCAGCCTGACCAACATGGTGAAACCCCATCTCTACAAAAATTAGCTGGGCGTGGTGGCGCACACCTGTAATTCCAGCTACTCCGGAGGCTGAGGCAGGAGAATGGCTTGAACCCGGGATGCAGAAGTTGCAGTGGGCTGAGATCGGGCCACTACACTCCAGCCTGGGCGACAGAGTGAGACTCTGTCTCAATAAATAAATAAATAAATAAATAAATAAATAAATAAATAAATTAAATAAAATAAAATAAAAAGTGAATTTCTTTTCCCAGATAATTCCTGTTTCGGGAGCGGCATTTTTTTTTTAAAGGTGGCTACTTTCCCACCAAACACCCCTGTCCCAACCTCCCCCTTCTCTGGGGTTTCTTTTTTTATCTGATCCCTCAGTGATCTTGGAGGCTGGGCTTTGCTGCCCGGCAGGTGCCACTCATCCTTCACCCCTCCCCTCCCAGCTCACCCTCTTCGCCGCCTGGTCTCAGGGTCTTCTTCACTCCTTTCTCCCTCTCTTTGTCTCTCTCCCGTCCCATTCCTGGAAGTTCTGGACTGGAGGTGGCTGCTCTGGCTTCTCCTCCCTCCTAGGACCCTCAGATAGTATAGGGGGCAAGGGGAGTGCGGCGGGGAGGGTGCAGGATGGGTTGGTGAGGAGAGTGAGTGCTGGGTTCGCACCGGGAGCCGGGAGCCTGACGTCACCACGCCCTGCCTGTCAATCTCCAGCGCGCGCCGCTCGCAGCCGCCTTTTCTGCCACCAACTGTGTCTCTCACTCGCGGCGCCGGCACAGCGACAGGCGCCCCGCGCTTGCCTCCTCCCCGGCCGGGCCGCCTCCTGCAGGCAACTGCTCAGTCCGCGCGGGGAGCTCAGCCCGGCGCCCCGCCTCGGCGCCCATGACCAGCGACTTCCAGAAGTCCTGACGCCCCAGGTGAGCGGCCGAGTTCCCCAGGGAACTTTGAGGATGTGGGGAGAAGGATAGCCAGGGGATGGGTCTTTCCAGAAGAGGAGAAATGGAGCCAAGCTTGACTCCGACCCTCCACTCCCCCCATACACACACGCTAGTCTCTCCTCCCAGACCCCCTTCGCAGGGGTCTTTGGGCTCCAGGGCTCTCCAAGCTTCGCAATGGCAGAAACTTCGCTTTCAGCACCACGGACAGCGTATCTACTGCCCAGCTCCCTGGAAATGTCCTGGTCGCGCCGCCACAACCCGGGCGGCACTCTCCTAGGATGACACTCCTAGCTGGTGCACTCGTATGCGTGTGCAAATACAGCCATCCTTGGAGAACTGATCCGTGTGCATGTGAGTGCATGTTGTCCTGGTGTATATCTGTGCAAAAACTCAGAAGTCCGCATGGGTATTTCACTCACTTACTCACTTACTCAACAGGTATTTATTTTGGGATCTCACTTAACCCATGATTCCCCGATTTGCTCTGGGGTCCCAGGGTGGGGTGGGCAACTCAAGTGGAGCAATGCGAGAGGAGGCTCTATGCGTGGGAAAGTTTCCTGGCAGCCTGAAAGGTACACCTGACGCCTGCACTCCCTCCCTATGCAGGGTGCAAATCCGGCCGCAATGAACGCGAGTGCCGCCTCGCTCAACGACTCCCAGGTGGTGGGAGTGGCGGCCGAAGGAGCGACGGCGGCGGCCACAGCAGCAGGGGGGCCGGACACCGGTGAATGGGGACCCCCTGCTGCGGCGGCTCTGGGAGCCGGCGGCGGAGCTAATGGGTCTCTGGAGCTGTCCTCGCAGCTGTCGGCTGGGCCACCGGGACTCCTGCTGCCAGCGGTGAATCCGTGGGACGTGCTCCTGTGCGTGTCGGGGACAGTGATCGCTGGAGAAAATGCGCTGGTGGTGGCGCTCATCGCGTCCACTCCGGCGCTGCGCACGCCCATGTTCGTGCTGGTGGGCAGTCTGGCCACCGCTGACCTGCTGGCGGGCTGTGGCCTCATCTTGCACTTTGTGTTCCAGTACGTGGTGCCCTCGGAGACTGTGAGTCTGCTCACGGTGGGCTTCCTCGTGGCTTCCTTCGCCGCCTCTGTCAGCAGCCTGCTGGCCATTACGGTGGACCGCTACCTGTCCCTGTATAACGCGCTTACCTATTACTCGCGCCGGACCCTGTTGGGCGTGCACCTCCTGCTTGCCGCCACCTGGACCGTGTCCCTAGGCCTGGGGCTGCTGCCCGTGCTGGGCTGGAACTGCCTGGCAGAGCGCGCCGCCTGCAGCGTGGTGCGCCCGCTGGCGCGCAGCCACGTGGCGCTGCTCTCCGCTGCCTTCTTCATGGTCTTCGGCATCATGCTGCACCTGTACGTGCGCATCTGCCAGGTGGTCTGGCGCCACGCGCACCAGATCGCGCTGCAGCAGCACTGCCTGGCGCCACCCCACCTCGCCGCCACCAGAAAAGGTGTGGGTACGCTGGCTGTTGTGCTGGGCACTTTCGGCGCCAGCTGGTTGCCCTTCGCCATCTATTGCGTGGTGGGCAGCCACGACGACCCGGCGGTCTACACTTACGCCACCCTGCTGCCCGCCACCTACAACTCCATGATCAATCCCATCATCTATGCCTTCCGCAACCAGGAGATTCAGCGCGCCCTGTGGCTCCTGTTTTGTGGCTGTTTCCAGTCCAAAGTGCCCTTTCGTTCCAGGTCCCCCAGTGAGGTCTGAAGGGCTCGCTCCGTGTCCTCTCACCAACACCACACCCCCAACAAGCCAGCCTTTGGTAAGCTTGGTGCCTGCTGATGAACTCTGAGATTCCAATGGTGTGAGTCTGACTGTGGAAAGAAAAAGGGACTAAAGAAAAATTCAACAAACTCACAAGGACAAAGAGGCTTGTTGGCACTTTACATATACAGTGTATACATGTGTACATATATATACAAATATTTGTATCTTCTGGAGGTGTTCAGGATGTGGAGCTTCCTATTCTGTGAAAAAACAAGAAAAAGATATGATTGTATACTCAAATTGTACATCACATTTGTCAAACGAAGACATTCCAATACTGCTTAATTCTAGCACTTTATTTTTAGCTGCTGAACTGCCAAAACAGTGTTGCCATTTTCAAGGGCAGGGAAAAGGGAGTAAAAGGTGTATTTTTGTTGTATGTGATAGAATATTTTGCTGCACATGCATCAACAAATTACAACATATTTTGTACACGAATAAACCCATTACAAGAATGTAATTTGGGGTATGTGACTGACTATAGAATTACTATTAGAGAGCTGAATTATAAGTGTATGAGTGTCTTTATTTCCTTTCTTTCTTGTTCGCTTGCTTTCTTGCTTTCTCTTGCTTGCTTTCTTTCTCTTGTTTGTTCCAGATAGTCTCACTCTGTCGCCCAGGCCTGAATGCAGTGGCACAATCATAGCTCAGTGAAGTCTTGAACTCCTGGGCCCAAGAAATCCTGCCTTAGCCTTCCTAGTAGCTGGGACTACAGGCATGCCACAGCATGCAGCTTACTTTATTTATTGTCTTAAGTTTTTAAAATTTCAATAGATTTGAGGGTACACGTGGTTTTTGGTTACATAGATGAGTTCTTTAGTAGTGAATTCCGAGATTTTTGTGCACCTGTCACCTGAGCAGTGTACACTGTACCTGATATATAATCTTTTATCCCTCACCTCCCTCCCAACCTCTCCCCACTCCAAGTCCCCACAGTCCATTGTATCACTCTGTGTGGTTTTGTGTCCTCATAGCTTAGCTCCCACTTATAAAGGAGATCATATGGTATTTGGTTTTTCATTCTTGAGTTACTTCACTTAGAATAATGGCCTCCAGCTCCATCCAGGTTGCTGCAAAAGACATTATTTCACTGCTTTTTATGACTGAGTAGTATTCCATAGTACATCCATATATATATAGTCTTTTCTTTATCCAACCCTTGGTTGAAGGGCACATAGGTTGGTTCCATATCTTTGAAATTGCAAGTTTATTATGTAGCATTATTCTCCTGAGAAAACCTTAATGTAAAAAAGCATATGCATTTGCACATTGTTCATAAACTTTCACTGAAATACCAAATTTATATCATTGTGGTTGGGGAGGGAGGGTGCAGGAAGGGAGAAATATACTCATGTAACAGTATTCACAGGACAACAAAGGGTTACTGGTGTTATCTGTGAGAGTTAATCTACTCCCTTGGTTACTGGGTTTCAAAAACAAGTATCTGAGGATGTCTTCCTCTCATTCCCTGTGCAGTTGTGAATCCTGAAACCACAACTTTCAGTTGTAATTTTTCCAATATGGCAAGAATTTTAAATGTTTAAAATTCATGTTGACTTACTACATTGTTGCTCGCCAGATCTTGTAGTAAAATGCACAGGCTGGTAAAATGAATAAATTCTTCCAAGACAGAATTCCAGTATATGTATCTCCAATCTCATGAGGTACACAAAAGTATATCCAGTATCCTCTCTTGAGGTACTCTCATCTTCAAAAGAGGGCACTAAAATCCTTAAGCACTAAACATTCCCATTCCACTGATAGGTATGAGTCATGATGATTCCCCTCCTTCCCTTCTTATAGGATGATGTGAGGATAAATTGGAGAACACGTGAGAGCACGCTCTGAACCCTCTTGAATTAATATGCACACCAGCACAAGTCGTTACTACTCTTAGGCCTTAGGAAAATACACAGGAGAAAATTTATTGAGTTCCCACTATCCTACTACAATTGAGTTCTGAGACACAATTCCAGGGATTGGAACATGGAAGTGAAAAAAAAAAAAAAAAAAAAAAAAAAAAGACAAGAAGTCTCGAACTCCATAGTGCTACCTTCTAGTGGGGAAGATGGCCTACAATCAAACAAACAAATATATAATGTCATGTTAGGATAAATGCTAACAAAGAAAATAAAGGAGGATGAGGGATAGGGTGCTCCAGTTAGGGTGGCCAGGGAAGATCTCTCTGAGGAGATAACATCTAGGAGGAAAGCTCAGTGAAGGGAGAGTGAGATGCATGAGCATGCAAGGGAAGAGCTTTCCAGACAGAGGAAGCAGCAAGTGTGAAGGCTTCTAGGTGGGAGCATGGCCGTCAAGTTCAAGGAACAGCAAGGAGGTCAACGAGGCCAGACAAACTGAGCAAGAGGAAGAGAGGCTTGCTGTTAACTTGGAGGACCTGGGATATGATTATCTCAAACTTCACAAGCCACTACAGGGACTTGGGCTTTGACCCTGAGTGACATGATATGATATTTATTTTTTTAAAAATCACTCTAGCTATCCTGTTGAAAATAGTCTCTAGGAGGGTCAGAGTGAGAGCAGGAGATAGGGGTTTATAAACATAATCCCCACGAGAAATGACAGTGGCTTGGAGCACAATGGCAGTGGTGGAGATGGTGAGAAGTAGTAGGTTCTAGAAATGTGTTGAAGGATAGATGGGAGGTGGGGCATGAAAGAAAAATGTTCAGAATTCATCAAATGAGGGAATGCAGAGGTCTTTAGTGAGCAAGGAAAAACTGAAGGTTGGGGGGAGTACATTCGGAAGTGTGATGATTAATTTTACGTGTCAATTTGGCCAGACAATAGGGTGCCCAGATATTTGGTCAAACACATTTTGATCATTTGAAGGCCTGAACAGAACAAAAATCTTGGCCTCCCCCAGGCAAGAAAGAAGTCTTCAGTGGGTTTCCCTTGGATTCCACTTGCAACATTGGCTTTTCCTGGTTCTATGGAAGATGGTCTTGAGACTGGAACTACAGCGTCAACTTCCCTGGGTCTTCAGCCTCCTGGCCCACCTTGCAGATTTTGGACCTGTCAGCCTCCATAATCATTGAACTATTCCTTAGAATAAATGTCTTCATGTGCACATATGTGCACACACACACACACACACACATGCACATCCGATGGGTAGGATATATCTATGTACATATACACCCTATTGGTCCTGTTTCTCTGAAGAATGCTGACTAATACATGAAGGGTGGCAAATTTAAAAAGTTAGTTTTAAATACCTAGAGAGCGCTCACGTGTGAAGTTAATTCATTTATTTATTTCACAAACACTTCTATAGCACTACTATATGCCAGACACTGCTCTAAACCCTTTACAAATATTAGCTTATTTAATCACCATCTTTATTTAATTCCAAACTAGTTACGTCTCAGCAGGAGGCAAATGGCACACTCAAACGAGGTGACTGAGGAGAGTTTAATGAGGAGACTATTTATAAAAGTGTGAGAATAGTTAAGGGAAATCAACAAGGAATGGTGAAATGCCCCCAGAGCTAGCACCAGCAGGGCTGCGAGAAGGGGGAAGAAGAGAGAGTAATTACTGGAACCAGGAGAGAGGGCTTTAGGTCTTGGCTGTCCAGCAGGAGCTATGGCCTTCAACAGAGGAAAGCAGCAACAACCAACCTAGGGCTTGATAGGGAGAGATCTGGGAGAATAAATTACTCTCTTCCCTCTGTCCCACCTCTTGATGGAGGCTTCCATTAACTAAACTCAGTCAGAAGCCAGACAGCAAGACAACTCTTTGGTGCAGGCCACACAGATCAGCTTCTCTGGGCACTGAGCAGATAGAGAAGGGTGAGAAGTAGACCTGCTAGTGCAAACAGAGAATATCCAGCACAAACGCTGTGAGCTCAGTACTCTTGTTGCTCCACTTTTTAGCTGAGGAAATGGAGGCACAGAGAGGTTAGCTATGCATATCTGGAATTCAGGACAAAGGTCTAAGCAGGACAAATGAATTAGGGACTTATCAACATATAGGTAGTACGTAAAGCCGTGGGTCTAGAAGGGGTCACTTCACTAGTACCCGTAGACAGAAAAGAGAAGAGGGCCAAGGACTGAGCCCCAGGAAACGGAAGCATTTAGAAATCAAGAAGAAATTGAGGATCCAGCAAGGGAGAAAGAAAAGTGATCAGTGAGATGGGAGGAAACCAAGAGCATAGTGACCCAAAAAATAAAGAAAAAAGCGTGTAGGGAAGAAGTAGTCAACCGGCTCAAATGCAGCTGAGAGAGTTAGTAAAATGAGAACTTTAAAAAATGGCTACAGATGATGTCATGTGAATGTCTTTGGTGAACTTCACAAGAAAAGCTTCAGGAAAGAGAGGAAAAAAGCCTGACTGTAGAAGGGACAAGAGAAAATGTATGAGCAATCTAGTCTCCAGCAACTCACAGCAGAACTGTGACCTTTTCAACGCTATAAAACACACTACATTTTATAGATGTAGAGTTTTACACTGTCTATAAATTCAAATCAGGGAAGATCAGCACTATTGCCAACTCATCAAATTAAAATTTTCTAAAGTATTAACCATCATAGACTCTTCAGCATCACCAGACACTGATTCAGGTCCTATTATCATCTGGAAAGCATTCAAGTGAACGAAAATGTAAAAGCTCTTGCTGTCAACTTTCCCATCTGTGATGGGGAAAACAGTATAATTTCAGAAGTAGAACAAAGAAGTCAATATTATTTTATCTTTTATACTCACAGAGAAAAAAATTTCTTGCAATCATCACATTAAGAAAGTTCAACACTAGAATAATAAGACACAAACCATGGATCTGTCTTCAATGTACTTATTAATATTCAATACCAGCCCTGGTCCTAATCAAAATGTTTGAGAGAGCCAAGTGTAAGAAGATACTAAACAATCAAGTTTTTACTAATGCCAGCTTACACAGTTGACCAGGCTGTGTAATATCAGCAGGCTTAATATTAACCAACCTAGGAATATGAAAATATAAAACTGTGGGAATATCTTGAAACATTTCCACAGAAGAAAGTCACATATTCATTTGACCTATCAAATATTAATTAAGAATTACCTACTGCAAGATCCTATGCTAGTGGCTAGAAACATAGTCTTTTAAAAAAATTCTTTAAATTTCTTTCTTTATTTTTTTTTTTTTGTGGGTACATAGTAAGTATATACATTCAAACATACAGTCTTGGAGAAAGGCAAGACTCACTCAAACAGCTAATTACCTACCCACTTTGTTGTCTAATGGGCATCCTAAATTTAACACATTTAAAATTGGACCACTGATCTTCACCCTCAAACCTGATCTTTATCCCTTATGTGTAAGTTAACAAAAATGTCATCTTTCTAGGTGTTCAAGTCAGAAACCTTAGACTCACACTTTCCCTTCTATTTCTCTCATACCTCACAATCAATGTGTCAGCCTGTTGCCTTTACCTTCAAAGAATATCCAGAATCCAGACACTTCTCACCATCCACACCACTCTCATGATCTCTTGCCTGAATTACTATAGCAGCCTCCTGTCTTGTCTCCCACTTTCAGTTTTTGTGCCTATCAGCCCACTGTCTACACAGTGCCTCACCCACACAAACAGTTGCTCCTTGACTACTCTCCAGATCTAGGCATAAACCCATCAGGAGTTCTTTATTTTCTTTTCTTTTCTTTTATTTTAATTAATCAATTAAAAAATTTTTTTGAGACAGAATCTCTCTCTGTCACCCAGGCTGGAGTGAAATGCCATATAAGGCAACAGATACAACTCTGAGAAGAGTACTAATGAAAAGTATGACAACAGAAGTATGCACAGAATAGGAAAGGATCCAATAGGAATGTCAGGAAAATGTGCAGGTCTCCACTCTGGAGGAAACACCAGGCTGAGTCTAGAAGAACAAAAGCAATTTTCAAGGCAAAGGCATTGAAGGGGGCGGTGTTCTAGGCCAAGAGGGTAACAGGAAGCACAAAAGCATAGGCCACTCAGAGAAATGCAGGCCATTCAGCATGGCTGGAGTGAATAAGATATAGAGACCAGGGAGTAGGTGGCAGGAGATGAATCTGGAGAGACAGAAGGAACCAGAGCACAAAGAGCTACACTGACAATGGATGTAGATGGAAAAGACTGGAACCCAAAGACCATTTGGGAGGCTGTTTGCAGCCTCTTAATGCAAGTGAGAGGTGATAACAGTGTGAGTTAAGCAGGGCAGAGGGCTGGGGAGGAGATGAACTCAAGAGATCTCAAAGAAGTAGAGTGTCTCAGACTCCATGAGTGATTGTAGGGGCTGAAGAACAGTTTAGAAGTCAAGAGTGTTAAACTGGGTGAATTCACTGAAATGGAAGCATAGAGGGAGAGGAAGATTTGAGTAAGAGAAAAATGAGTCAAGCTTTCTATGTATTGAATTTCAGGATCTGTGAGATATCAAGTGGCCCTGTGGCTTTGGAGCTCAATGTTATTTTATCTTTTATACTTTGAAGCTCCCAAGGATGCTTGGAATGGAGACATAATTTCTGTAGTCATTGACCTTACAGTGGAAGTGAAGCTATGGGAGGAAATGGGAAGAGGCCAAGGTCACAGTCTGGGACCAGTAACATATGGAAGTAGAATGAAGAAAAGAAAAAGGGGAAAGGAGACCTAGAAGTGGAATCCAGTGAGAGCTTGAGAAGGTGAGAGGATGTGATTAAGTGTGTAAAGGCTGACAAGACATCAAGTAAGATAGGTATTGGCAAGGGTTCAATTTAGGAACATGGTGGTCATTGGTGGCTTCAGAGAGAGTAGCTTCCATGGAGAGTAGGATGAAAACTAGATTGAGTGAATTGAGGAGAAAATGGGAATTTTCATGTTTTTCAATAAATTTAGCTTTAAATGGAAGGAGAGAGATAGTGTCTAGAGGGAAATACAAGGTCACAAGATAATCTTTCTCACTTTTAGACTGAGGGAAAAGCACCACATAACTGGAAACACTGAAAACAGGAGAGGGGAAAGATGGCTGACAGAGCCAGGTATGACAGGAGGAGGATGGGGTCCAGGACACAGTGTCAGAGTAAAGAGGAGGAGTATATACAGGAGGAGGTGGGGACACAGTTCCCCTGCTCTGACAGGAGGCAAGGTGGGAATAATTGGTACTGATAGATCTAAGTTTATGGGAGGTGGGAGGAAGTTCACAGAGTTCCTACCTGACAACTTAGATGTATCTGAAGGAGGAGTGTCAGTTAAGAGACTGTTACAAGAAGTATCGAGAACGTGAGCTGATGACATTGGGAACAAAGCTGCACACTTGAGGCACTGTAATCATTTAACCAAAGGTGAAGTTCAGATCATACAAGCACTGCAAGGATGTAGAGCAATTAGAATTCTCATAGATGATAATCCCAGCACTTTGGGAGGCCGAGACAGGCGGATCACGAGGTCAGGAGATCGAGACCATCCTGGCTAACATGGTGAAACCCCGTCTCTACTAAAAAATACAAAAAACTAGCCGGGCGAGGTGGCGGGCGCCTGTAGTCCCAGCTACTCGGGAGGCTGAGGCAGGAGAATGGCGTAAACCCGGGAGGCAGAGCTTGCAGTGAGCTGAGATCCGGCCACTGCACTCCAGCCCGGGTGACAGAGCGAGACTCCGTCTCAAAAAAAAAAAAAAAAAAAAAAAAAAAAAAAAAAAGAATTATCATAGACGAATGGTGAAAAAGTAGAATGGTACAAACCCTTTGGAAAATCTTTAGGTGGTTTCTCAAAAGTTAAACAAAGTCCTAACATGTGACTCAACCACTCCACTAGTAAGTATTTACCCAAGAGAAACAAAAGAATATGTCTTATAAAGGCTTGCACACGAATGTTTATAGTAGCTTATTTTGAATAGCCAAAAACTAGAAACAATTCAAATATCCATTAACAGTGAATGAGTATACAAATGGTGGTACATCCATATGATAGAATGCTACCCTGAAATTAAAAGCAATGAACTATTGGTACATGCAACACCATAGATATGTCTTCAAATAATTATGCTGAGTGAAAGAAGCCAAACCAAAAAAAAGAGCAAATAGAGCAATATTCTGTATATACAAAATCCTTTAAAATGTATAGTGACAGAGAAGATCAATGGTTGGGATTGGGGGTGTAGGAATGGGAGAGAGAGGAAGGGGTTGAAAAGGAACACAATGAAAGTTATGGAGTGATATGTTCCATCAATACCTAGTTTACTGAGAGTTTTTAACATGAAGGGATGTTGAATTTTATTAAAGGCCTTTTCTGCATCTGTTGAGATAATCATGTGTTTTTTGTCTTTGGTTCTGTTTGTGTGATGGATTATGTTTATTGATTTGTGTATGTTGAACCAGGCTTGCTCCCAAGGATGAAGCCAACTTGATCATCGTGGGTAAGTTTTTTGATGTGCTGCGGAATTCAGTTTGCCAGTATTTTACTAAGGATTTTCGCATCAATGTTTATCAGGGATATCGGTCTGAAGTTTTCTTTTTGTTGTTGTTGTGTCTCTTCCAGGTTTGGGTATCAGGATGATGCTGGCTTCACAAAATGAGTTAGGGAGGAGCCCCTCCTTTTCACTTGTTTGGAATAGTTTCAGAAGGAATAATACCAGCTCCTCTTTGTTTTTCTAGTAGAATTCAGCTGTGAATTTGTCTGGTCCTGGGCTTTTTTTGGTTGCCTCAATTTCAGAACTTGTTATTGGTCTATTCAGGGATTCATCTTCTTCCTGGTTTAGTCTTGGTAGGTTTTATGCATCCAGGAATTTATCCATTTCTTCTAGATTTTCTAGTTTATTTGCACAGCTATTTATTACAAACCCACAGCTAATATCATATTGAATGGGCAAAAGCTGGAAGCATTCCCTTTGAAAACCTGTACAAGACAAGGATGCCCTCTCTCACCACTCCTATTCAACATAGTATTGGAAGTTCTGGCCAGGGTAATCAGGCAACAGAAAGAAATAAAGGATACTCAAATAGGAAGAGAGGAAGTCATATTGTCTCTGTTTGCAGATGACATGATTTTATATTTACAAAACCCCGTCATCTCAGCCCCAAAACTTCTGGAACTGATAAGCAACTTCAGCAAAATTTAATAATGTGCAAGAATCACAAGCCATTCCTTTATACCATAAATAGGCAAGAGAGAGCCAAAATCATTAGCGAACTCCCCATTTACAATCACTACAAAGGAAAATAAAATACCTAGGAACACAGGCTACAAGAGAGTGGTTAGGATCTATTCAAGGAGAACTACAAAACCACTGCTGAAGAAATAAGAGAGGACACAAACAAATGGAAAAACATTCCATTATCATGGATAGGAAGAATCAATATCATGAAAATAACCATACTGCCCAAAGTAATTTACAGATTCAATATATTCCCATCAAATTACCATTGACATTTTTCACAGAATGAGAAAAATCCATCTTAAATTTCATATGGAATCAAAGAAGACCATGTATAGCCAAGACAATCCTAAGCAAGAAGAACAAAGCTGGAGGCATCACACTATCTGACTTCAAACTATACTATAAGGCTACAGTAACCAAAACAGCATGGTACTGGTACCAAAACAGACATATAGACCAAGGAGCAGAATAGAGACCTCAGAAATAACATCACACATCTACAACCATCTGATTTTCAACATACCTGACAAAAACAAGCAATGGGGAAAGGATCGCCTATTCAGTAAATGGTGCTGGAAAAACTGGCTAGACATATGCAGAAAACTGAAACTGGACCCCTTCCTTACACCTTATACAAAATTAACTCAAGATGGATTAAATACTTACATGTAAAACCCAAAACCATAAAAACCCTAGAAGAAAACCTAGGAAATACCATTCAGGACATAGGCATGGGCAAAGACTTCATGACTTAAATGCCAAAAGCACTTGCAACCAAAGCTAAAATTGACAAATGGAATCTAACTAAACTAAAGAGCTTCTGCATAGCAAAAGAAACTATCAGAATGAACAGGCAACCTACAGAATTGGAGAAAATTTCTGCAATCTACCCATCTGACAAAAGTCTAATTTCCAGAATTTACAAGGAACTTAAACTTATTTACAAGGAAAAAACAACCCCATCAAAAAGTGGGCAAAGGATATGAACAGATACTTCTCAAAAGAAGACACTTACACAGCCAACAAACACATGAAATAAAACTCAACATCACTGATCATCAGAGAAATGCAAATCAAAACCACAATGAGATATTATCTCATGCCAATCAGAATGGTGATTATTAAAAAGTCAAGAAACAATAGATGCTGGTGAGGATGTGGAGAAATAGGAACATTTTTATACTGTTGGTAGGAATGTAAATTAGTTCAACCATTGTGGAAGATAATATGGCGATTCCTCAAGGATCTAGAACCAGAAATACCATCTGACCCAGGAATCCCATTACTGGGTATATACCCAAAGGAATATAAATAAATCTACTAAAAAGATACACGCACATGTATGTTTATTACTGCACTATTTACAATAGCAAAGACTTGGAAGCAACCCAAATGTCCATCAGAGACAGGCTGGATAAAGAAAATGTGGCACATACATACCATAGAATACTACACATCCATAAAAATGAATGAGATCACGTCCTTTGCAGGGACATGGATGAAGCTGGAAGCCATCGTCCTTAGCAAACTAACACAGGAACAGAAAATCAAACACTGCATGTTCTCACTTATAAGTGGAAGTTGAACATTGAGAACACATTGACACAGAGAAGAGAACAGCACACACCAAGGCCTGTTGGGGGTTGAGAGGAGAGAACTTAGAGGATGGGTCAATAGGTGCAGCAAACCACCATGGCACACGCATACTCATGTAGCAAACCTGCATGTTCTACACATGTATCCCATTTTATTTTAGAAGAAACAAAGAAAGAAAAAGGAACATTTGGGGTGATGAATATGTTTCTTATCTTAACTGTGATGATGGTTTCACCAGCACATAGATATGTCAAAAGTCATCAAATTACACACTTTAAAGATGTACTATTCACTGTATCAATTATACCTCAATAAGTTTGTAATAAATAAAGGTCAGAAAAATAGCTATAGTACAATAGCAGATAATTTAAAATAATACCACGTGAAAATAAAATGCCATGTCCCAATATATGATACCACATGAAAATAAAATGCCAAGTCCCAAGGTGATTTATTAGTCAGAATAGGCTAAGTTGTGCTGCAGTAACAAATAACCCCCAAGTCACAGTGGATTGACACAACAAAGATTTCTCATTTGTGTAATGTTACTTGCAGTGTCTGGGAAACTTCACAATGTAACACTTCTCTATGCAGCAATATAGCCATTCATCTTCTGGCTCTATCCCCTCAACTTGAAGCCTTCTCTGTAATTACTGGGGCAGGGAATAGAGGACTGGAGGGTCTCATGCAAGCAATGAAATGTTTTAGCCCATAAGTGACCGTTCCATTTACAGTTCATAAGTGACTCTTCCACTCACAGACCTAGTCATATGACCTGACCTAACCAACTCTTTCTGAGTGCTCAGAAAGAAAGGGGAATCAGAAATGAATGCATTCGAGAAGATTTTACCATTCATGGCTTCAAGCACAAATACCTCATTTTTGCCATCCCATAATGAACATCAGGTTTCAGAGAGAGAAGAGATTTGCAAGGTTCAAACCCAAATTTTCAAATATTATGTAAGACTAGACAGAAGTTTATGGTTCTTTAATAAAACTTATGGAATAAGGATGTTGGGTTTAGTTAGCTGAATACAGTATTAATAAGGAAAAACTTAAGGTAAACATAAAGAAAGGGCTATTCCAGAGATTAGTCTGATTTTCTAGCCTCAGCCAGACTTTGCCCCTGGTCTCACAGCAAGGGAGAATTGTGAAGGTTTAGCATAAACCCTTCTTCACTGTGACAGTAAGCTGTGACTCTGGCACATAACCCAAATGCAGAGCATTCTTGGAAGCTGGGCTAGGCCATATAAACTGTCCTTTTGTCTTAACCCAAGAAGGGCTAATGAACTTCAGTCCAAAGTATGACTTGCTTTGCCCAATTTAAGCCCTCAATACTCAAACCCATGTCTCAGATCTTGCCACTAATTATTACAAAACAAACCAAAGCAAATTTAAACCTCCACACCTGGGAAGGGGAGAGAGAGAGATGGACAGAGATAGAAAGAGAGAGAGAGAGAGAGAGAGAGAGAGAGAGAGAGACCCAGTGGCTAATTAGACTGAACCTAGCCAACTCAGAGGAGGATAGAAAGAGGAACTAGCTAGGCTCCAGACAAGAAGCAGTGCTTGTCCCTTCCACTCCAGCCAGGTAGAAGGGAGTAAGCAGTTGGCCACTTGCCAGATAAACAAACTGGATTAGTATTCTTGTCATTTAGGGGTATAAAGAACAGGAAGATGGGGAGAGAGAAAGAACAGCACCTTACAGTATACCAGGGCTGTTGTAAGGTTTAAATGAGTTAATAAATTAAGTGAGAATAGTGCCTGGTACAGGTGCCTTAGCTACTATCATTATTACTCTCATTGCTATTACTATTAAGCACTCTTCATGAATGCTGAATTTCATAGTCTAGATTTTATAGCTTTAAGTGTGTTTTGCTTTTCAAGTTTTCCTCTATTGCACTCATAAAATATTTCTCATATGTTACCTGTTTTCAGTAATCTGCAAATCTTGAAAATTGCCATTTTGATATCTTTAGCTTCTGCTCTGAAAATAACTATTACTGACACATAGTTAAGATTTATCTCCAAAACAGCAATTCAAGTTAATAGTATGTCCATTTTTTCCAATAGACTAAAATGGAGATCTGTGTGTTTGTTATAAAATATTGGTCTTCAGTTTTCTAATAGAATGTTGATATTCAAGAACACCTGAGCAGAATAACATTAACACTGATTATGTCATCTTGGCTTCCCCGAAACCAGTTTCTTCATACAGAAAAGCTAAACAAAAAGAAAACCAACCAGCAAACAGACACATTGTCTCTGTCTCTGTCTTTCTCTGTCTCTTTCTCTCTCTCTAACTCACACAGACACAGGCAGACTCACATGCACGCACACACAGAAACACACACACATTATGTACCTGGGAGTCCCTGTGACCTACCAGGGCTCACTCACTGGGAGGATATAATATGCACCCAGTAGTAGTTTGCATTTAAGGATGGTCTGCAAAACTGAATTATTCCCTAAAAAAGTATAAGAAAGGAATTTGTTAGGATAAACTCCAGAGGTATTTTCTTAGCTCATTTTGTGTTGCTATAACAAAATACCTAAGACTGAGTAATTTATAAAGAAAAGATATTTATTTAGCTCACAGTTCTTTAGACTGGGAAGTTTGACGTTGAGCAGCTACATCTGGCAGCCTCTGGTGAGGGCCTGTACTATATCAAAACTAAGTAGAAAGACAAAACATGAAAGGCAACCTCACTTTATAAGAACCTGCTCTCTCAGAAACTAATCCATTCCCACAAAAACTAATCCAGACTTGGAAGAAAGACATTAATCCATATTAATGACCTAATCACCTTTTAAAGGCACCACCTCCCAGCACTAGCACCCTGGGGACCAAAATTCAACACGAGTTTTGGTGGAGATTAACCAAATTCAAACCATAGCACATATTCATAAACTGCAAGACCAACATTTCCAGCCAGAGTAGTGGCTGGATGAACACAGACATGAATACAAGGCAAAAAGGGCCTACAGTCACTAAGAGATTTCTGAGTACAGTCACCTATCAAGCACTGCACATGGGGTGGGAGGAAAAGGCTCTATGTATTACAGGCTGTCTGAGTATGCAGGAGAGAACTGTGTGCCACAGACCTCCTTTGTGTCTCAGCTTAAATCGTAGCGTAACCAAACCCTACAATGATTACAGTGCCTTGCAGTAGGGTGTTACTGTACTATTGAAATAAGCCTTGTATTAAAAGAATAATTTCACCTAGATTTTAAAAATTACTATTATTAGGGAAAACACACAGTAAATGAGCGTGAGACAGCACTGTTACTTTTACTGGAAGGGTGTTAAATTTGTGTTTTGCAAATATTATACGCAGGACAAATATGAAAACTATGGCAGAAGGTAAAGACAGCTAAATAAATCATATTTCCACTATTGTGTATGACCATCCACTTTATTACTGAAATGTCTGACAGCTGATAACATCAATTTTTGTTGCTGAGGCATTTAATTACTATGTGACAGGTATCACTGAATGGGCTGGTACTAAACCAGCAGAACCTTCCATGCCACGCAAAGTGCATGTGAAAGCCAGTCTGCCTGGGACTTGCAGCTTGAACTTAACTCCAGGATCCTGTGACTATTTGTGACCTTCTTCCTCTCCACATAGGGCCATCTTCTCTATCCAGGGAGCCAACTGTGTTTGCTGGGGGTTTTGGTTGTAGCATCAGAGGGAATCAGGTTGGCAGGGACCTTAGGAGCCATCTTTTGCAACTCCCTTGGCTTTCCATGCTATCAGGTCTCAGAGAAAGAGGGCCACTTATTCAAGATTGCACAGCTAGCAAATAGGGAAGACAGATTTGGAATTCAGTTTACCAGGGCTTCTTACCACATAAGGTGTTCAGCATTCTGTCAGCCACACAGGCCCAGGTGTGTTCTTGCCTGTCTTTATAGCCCCTCTCTGGCCCTGCCTCTGCTCTCAGACATGTCCCTTCCTTACGTCCTAGGAACACAGTTGGGCCAGCACTCCACCACCAACCCTGGTGCCCAGGCTGAGCTCCAAGCATTATTAGGGGTGGTGATGCAAGCCTGACCTTTGGCAAAGAGGGTGCTGATGGAATTGCTTTCAGAGCCTGACACTCTGTCTTCTGGACATAAGGCCCAGAGGGGATGGTCCCACAGCTCCAGAGTTCTTGCCCTTTGATGTGATGAGGGGAAGGGAGTGTGAACCTCATGCTCTGCTTATCATTCTCTCAGGGCGCAAAATGTGGCTGTCTTTCCTCTTTCTTTCAGAGCTTCACGAGACAAAATGATACTACCAAGGAGGCAGAGTCTGATGGCAGCTTCCAGGTCTATTGTTGTAGACAACTCTCTTTGGCTAAGGATTCAGGGAGCTAGTAGACAAGTTGAGCCATCACCCCTAATACCAGAGTCAAACTCTCCTGAGCTCAGTAATTTAGTCCAGAACCTCTTTCATGTCTTGTTCAGTGCATTCAGCACCATCTTCAACAACAAAATTATGCTGCTGGCCATCCTAAGGTCTTTAGGTAAAGCTTTTGGCCCAGGGAGTCAAAAGAGTTTTCTACCTCCTCCACCTCATCCATTTACGTTTAATATAGATCAATGAGTTAAAAGTTTTAAAATTATTTTATTAAAAAATTAGAAGAAAATACAAGTGAGTATCTACTTCTCAAATCTCTGGGGTAAGGAAGACTTTCTAAAAGCAGTGGGCAAAATTATGAAGGTACGTAAGAAATTAAAGCATGTGTGCCAAAACAAGCCCTGCCAGAAACAAAACTAAAAGACAAAGAACATAGCAGAGAAATTATGTAAAATATATATGATGTACTACTCAGCCATAAAAAGGAGTGAATTAATGGCATTCGTAGCAACCTGGATGAAATTGGAGACCATTATTCTAAGTGAAGTAACTCAGGAATGGGAAACCAAACATCGTATGTTCTCACTCATAAGTGGGAGCTAAGCAATGAGGATGCAAAGGCATAAGAAAGACACTTTGGGGACACAGGGGGAAAGGGTGGGAAGGGGGTGAGGGATATAAGACCATAAACTGGGTTCAGTATATACTGCTCGGGAGATGGGTGCACCAAAATCTCATAAATCACCACTAAAGAACTTACTCATGTAACCAAACACCAACTGTTCCCCAAAATCCTATGGAAATAAAAAGTTTAAAAAAATTAAAATAGGCCAGGTGCAGTGGTTCACACCTGTAATTCCAGCACTTTGGGAGGCCAAGGTGGGTGGATCCCTGAGGTCAGGAGTTCAAGACCAGCCTGGCTAACATGGCAAAATGCTGTCTTTACTAAAAATACAAAAATTAGCTGGGTGTGGTGGTGTGCACCTGTAATCCCAGCTACTCAGGAGGCTGAGGCAGGAGAATCTCTTGAACCCGGGAGGCAGAGGTTTCAGTGAGCTGAGATCATACCACTGCACTCCAGCCTGGGCTGACAGAGCAAGACTCCATCTTAAAAAAATTAAAATAAATATATAAATAAAATTGTGACAGTACTGTATTAGTTTCCTAGGTTCCATCACAAATTATCACAAACTGCATGGCTTAAAACAACAGAAACTTATTCTCTCACAGTCCAGGAGAACAGCAATCTGAAAACAAGTTTTCAGGAGGACTGTGCTCTCTCTGAAGGCTCTACGGCTGAATCTGTCCTTTCCCCTTCCAGTTTTGGGTGGCTCCAGACATTCCTTGGCCCATGGCTTCATCATTCCAATCTCTGTTTCTTTCTTCACATGGCCTTCTTCTGTCTTCTCTTCTTTCTCTTGTAAGGATGTCTATCATTGGATTTAGGGCCCACCAAGATAATCCAGGATGGTCTTGTCTCAAGATTCTTAATTACATATCCAAAGAGCCTTTTCTAAATAAGATCACATTCACACATATGTTTTTTTCAGCTTTTATTGTTGTTCTGTGTGGGAGAAACAGTTTATTACAGGCTAGCCCATCATAGTCAGAAATCCCTAATATGTTTTTAATAGGTATCATTCTACTTGAATGTGTTTCTGCAGAATGTATGGTTTCTATGCATGTATTTTATATTTTCATTAACGGCTTTGTGTTGTGTGAGATCACACTGAATGAATTCCTTACCTTTTTCTCTCAGCACCATGCCTTTAAGCTATGTTTGTAGCAATGTGAATATCTAAATTATGCTTCTCACTATTGAATCTCACCATGTGCTTTTACCACATTCTGGTCTCCCCGTAAAGAAGCCCAGATGACTCTCAACTTCCTAACACTACAAACAATATCAGAATGAACATTTCCAGGCATTTCTGAACTATATATACCTAGGAGCAGAATTACTAGGTCACTTGACCCAGAATTTCTCAGTCAAATAATGATGACATTTGACTAAGTAGTATTAAATAGCTTTCCGAAATGGCTTTATCTCTACCTCAATTTTCCAGTATTGTGGAAGAGTATTTGGAATTTTCTGTACAGCAGAATAGATACAGTAGTGATGCTAATCATTGTGGTCTCATCCCCCACACCCGCTTCCTGTTCTGGAATCCTTAGTTTTACCACATTAACTAGTTCCCACAAGCCACGGCTGATTGACAAAGCCAGGATCTAGGTCATGCCGAGTCACTTAGATTCTTTCTACCAAGAACTTGGGATAAGAACACTAAAAAACCCAGTTAGAAAATAGTAGACACAAGGGAGAATCAGTCGAGAAAGAGATTCAGGGAATGGAGGCTGGCACATACACATGGCTTCATTAGAGATGGAGGGAGCTGTTTATCTCTGTAACTCTCTCGACCTGGTCATCATGGATGTGGCTGAATTTTGGTTTCTATTTTGGATATCTATCAGGATAGTTGTTTGTTGAATCCTTACAAAAAGCCTTGACTTCACCTATACTAGCTCAAATGGGCTAAGTTTCTAGCAACCAAATAGCTCCTAAGAAAATATGTAAAGTTGGGCTCAGTGGCATATGCCTCTAGTCCCAGTTACTCAGGAAGCTGAGGCAGGAAGATCACTTGAGCCCAGGAGTCTGGAAATACAGTGCACTGTGATTGTGCCTATGAGTAACCACTGCGCTCCAGCCTAGGCAACACTGCGGGACTCCATTTCGGAAGGAGAGAGGGAGGGAGAGAAGGAAGGAGGGAGGGAGGGAAGGAGGGAGGGAG
>NW_016809526.1:3030771-3067571 GCF_001698545.2 Rhinopithecus bieti | reverse complement strand
AGACAGCAGGGAGGGAGGGAGGGAAGGAGGGAGGAAGGAAGGAAGGAAGGAAGGAAGGAAGGAAGGAAGGAAGGAAGGAAGGAAGGAAGGAAGGAAGATGCATAATATTTTCCTGTCTTAGTAGACAGAGCACAATGTTTTTGTAAATAAAGTTTTATTGGTACACAGGCAGCTTGTTCATTTATACATTTCCTATGGTGCTTTCAAGCTCCCCCAGAGAGCTGGGATGCTCTAGCAACTGGTTTTATCTCTTCCCTCCTTATGGTCACCTGCTCTTCGTTGTTCCTTTTCCACCCTTTGGTAGGATTGCAGCACCATGGTCAGTTTCTCCTGTATCTGGCACTTCTGCTGATGTCCGCTGGGCCCTCACCCTTGCTGTGGCTTTCTTCCCTCTTTTCCCTACAGCTTCTTACTTTGCACTTTTGTCTTGGAACAATGGACTTTTACAGCCAGCATCGGTCATCCTAAGCTTTGCTGGGGAACTGTCCAGATACTCTGCATCTTTTTTAGTCGTTTCATTTGACATTCTCGTTGATTATTTTCATCATAAATTAGTTTTCTCTTCAGATCCTCTACATTGTGGAAAGTTCTGGGAACTAAGCAGTGGAAAAATACAGAGGATTTCAATAGTTCTCCAGGACATGTGAGATACCAGGCACTGGAACAGGGGAACTCCTGCATCTTCACTCAGACTCTGCTCAGGAACCTCCCCAAGCCTCTTCCTGTACTGCCCCAACTCCACACAGGAAAGGGATAGGTGAGGGTCCAGATAGGCACCTCTGCAGATTGTCTTAGCACACAGAGACCTCACCCTCAAGTACATCCTGCCCCTTAGAATTATCAATGTAGCCATCTTTGGGGTGAGAGATGTGAGACAAGGCAGAGGCCCTAGATACCCAAGTTCATCTAAAGTCTCCCAAGAGGTGGGTTTATACAAAACAACCCTGGGCAGATCATGAAGGATGTGATTTCTGCTCATTGGTGGCTGGTGTCCTGGGAGTTGGACTGGGACCTCAGTCCTAGCTCTTCTCCTGAATGGCCATGTGACCTCAGATAAGGCCCTTTACCTCTCTGGCCCTCAGCTTGTTCATCAGCAATGAGGGGTTTTTGACTGAGATGAGTTCTGAAGCCTCTTTTAACCCTGCCACTCTGTTCAGAGCAGTTGACTGGCCAAGATCCTATCTGTGAGGGAGCACAGAGAGATGCTATGTTGGCTGGGAACTAGCCCATTCCTCGGGATCTCAGGGAGGTCCCTTGCTTAAATATCTTGGGAGATATTTTGGGAGCCCACTCTGTGCTTTCTGGCTTTGACTGCAGCAGAAATGCTTTGGAACTTGGTGGGATTTCATATTCTAGCAGTTCCTTCCCCGCAAGGCTCCAATTCCATTGGAAAAAGGTCTATGAACAGCAGAGAAGTGTTCTTTTCACATCAGTTATTCTACTTAAACCCCCAGTAGCTCCCCATTGCCACTAAAATAAAGTCAAATTCATTAACATGACTAATAAGGGTTTATGAAGAAAAGCCATTAATAACACGATCCCTGCCAACTTCTTCCCACTGATCTCCTCTCCCTGGATATGCCTAATGTCTTTCAGTTTTTAAATATGCTGGCTTCTATCTATCTCCAAGGTTTTGTGTGTACCGTTACCTCTTGCCTGAACTATTTTCATCTTGCTGCTCCCACGTCTTCCCAACTGGCGACTCATACTCAGGTCTTAGCTTCCATGTTCCTCCATCTTACTTAGATCTTAGAGTTCATGTTCTTCCTTCATACTCAGGTCTTAGCTTGTATATTCCTCCAGTTTCGATCAGATTAGGTCTCCATGAGGTGTTCCCCAAATGCCCTGAACTCCATCACCCCACCTGGTATTCTTCCCCCTTCATAACAATTATTTGTTAAATTGTCTGTCTCCTTTTCAGACTGTTAGCTGCAAGAAACCCTGCCCTTTATCACCACTGTGTCCTAAGACTTTTGACAAACCTGGTCTATAGAAGTTACTAAAAAATGTACATGTTAAATGAGGACTATGGAAGGAATTTTTCCTCTTCATGAGAGAGATACCTTCGTTCTTTGGCACTTCCACGGCAACTGGCCCAAGAGCCTCAAAGATGTTCTAGTTAAGTGACTTGATGATTAGTTAAAATGCTGAATGATGGAGAGATGTCTACTGGGGTTGGAAGGACTCCAAGTGGGATTCCAGACAATGCCAATGACTGGGAATGATGAGGCTATTAGATGTTGTCAGCACATCACAGCTCTGGGAGGCAGCTCAGCTGACCAATTAAATAGTTAAAAAGCAAAAAGTGAAGAGAGTCAACTTTTAACCAAAGAGGGCATTAAATCCTTCCCACTTTGCTCTCTTGACTCATTAGCTAATTTCCAACAGTCTAATGCCCCAGTATAGCAGGATACTCCTTTCCTCCAACATCTTACAGTGCCCTCAGGCATCTGGAAGCCACCCAGCATGGCTAACCCACATATCCCCGGGAAAACTGTGGAGTCCCAGAGGCAAGGAACATCCAAAAAGCCAGCTGGGAAGTCTGAGAAATCTACTTGTTACTGAAGGGTCTGCTAATTGAAGCAGATAACGCATTAGAAAAAGCATGGTTGCAGCATGTCTTATATGTAAATGGTGTTTAATGAGCAAATCGTGTTTAATGAGAAAAATGCTTATTAAGAACTGCTTACATATAAGACACACTGCAACTATGCTTCTTATATTTTCAGAGGCAGCTACTGCAGCTGAAGAAAACATACTTTTCTGTCACATTGGTTAGAAGACCTCATATTTATAAAATATTAGATAGAAATATAATGTGGGGCTCAGTCTACTTTTGCTAAAACAAAATAAGGTAAAATACTTCATTTGGGTTTATCAAAATATTTGCTATTTAAAATGTTCCTTTGACTGAAGAGCAGTCCTCCCTCCCTGGGAAGGTCATCCTATTCCAAACAGCCTCTAAGATCGATTGAGCTGACTTTGGTGAACAGCAGGTGTTATGGGTTCCTACTGGCCATCCTGTGACCTGGTCATTTTTTGTGCAGCCACCTAGCTTCCATTCCCTCTTCTCATGGCCCTTTTACTTGCACAGTATCCTGTCCTACTTTGCCAGAAATTGGACAGAGAACCCAAGCTAGGTCAACCAAACTCTTTCCTGCAAGATCTGATTCTTGACTGCAATGCCTTAAGGATGGAAAAGACTGCATCCATTCTAAGGACAGTGGCCAGGAAAAAAGGCTGGATGCTTTCTGCTGTCTCACTGCCCAGAGCTGCTCTGGTTCCTGTTCTTGTGCCTATCCTGGTTCTCCATCCTTCTGTCTATTATGTGAGCTTCTCAATATCTCTCAATATATTACCTTTGTGCTTAAGGTGATCAAACTTGGTTTCTGTTGTTTACAACTAAAGAATCATCATATAAACTTAGATCCTTATGTGAAGATATTTTAAAGTTCAGAGTTATTATTTTAGGTTTATGACACAGCGTTCAGTTTAAAAAGAAAGATGCAAAACCATAGGTACATTGATAGCTATTTGAATTAAAACAAAACAACTGTTTAACAGAGAGTAAAAGAGTACAAGAAAATATACTAATGCTGAGAGTGGTTATGTTAACAAAGGGGCATGGATCATTTATCTTATTTTTCCTGCATTCTAAATTATTTGTGATATAGCACATTAATAGTGGAAATGTTAATTTATAATAAAGAAAATATAAAATGAGACTATGTTATCTAGTATTAGAGACAACATAGTATTGTGACCTTCTTACAAACATTACAAATGTATTACTTGGCCTCTTGTTCCAAATTTCTACTTCAATTTCCTGCCAGGATTCTCAACACACAGTAGCAGAGTCAACTCTTAATCAACTCTTAATCATCTAGCAAAGAGCTGGGATGGTGTGGGCTCACAGCAATTGTCTCTCCGTAAGAACAACCACCCTGCAACACATTTTAGAACTGAGGATGAGTCACTCAAAAGTACGCTTGCTGTTAGGGTTTTACAAAAAGTCTTTCTTACCAGTAAATAGTGGAAGCCATGATACTTGGGAGTCCACCAAAGTGAAAAAGGCAGCTTTAATCCACAGAGATTTTAAAGAGCTTAGGAAGAACATTTCCTTCTTTTGGGCTAATTAATTCTAAATTAAGAATGTATTTAAAAATTGAAAAAGACAAGAAAGCCCATGCTTACGGTTCTGTTGAAGAATAGGCAGGAGAAGGAAGGTAAAATCTGAGTTGACTACGTGATTTCCGTGTTTGTTAATGTCTGCTTATATTTAAGCAGGAGATCTTATTTCCCATGTGTATTAGCTTACAATGGCTGCTGTATCAAATCACCACAAACTTAGTGGTTTAAAACAACACAAATTTGTCTTTGCTGTGCTTTCTCCACTCCAAACCTCATGTTGAAGTCTGATCCCCAATGTTGGAGGTAGAGCCTAATGGGAGGTATTGGGGTCATAAGGGCAGATCCTTCACAAATAGATGAATGCCCTCCCTCATGGGCACGTGAGTTCTCACACTAGCAGTTCCCATGAGAGCTGGTTGTTAAAAAGAGCCTGGGGCCGGGCACAGTGGCTCATGCCTGTAATTCTAGCACTTTGGGACACCGAGGCAGGCAGATCACAAGGTCAGGAGATCGAGACCATCCTGCCCAACATGATGAAACCCCATCTCTACTAAAATACAAAATTAGCTGGGGTGGTGATGCACGCCTCTAGTCCCAGCATACTCAGGAGGCTGAGGCAGGAGAATCGCTTGAACCTTGGGAGGTGGAGGTTGCAGTGAGCGGAGATTGCGCCACTTGCATCCAGCCTGGTGACAGAGTGAGGATTCTGTCTCCAAAAAAAAAAAAAAAAAAAAAAAAAAAAAAGAGCCTGGAAGCATCTTCCTCACTCTCTTGCCTCCTTTCTCACCAGGTGATCTCTGCACACGTGGGTTCTCCTTCACTTTCTGCCATGAGCAGCTTGAGGCCCTCATCTGATGCAGATGCCCAATCTTGAAACTTTCAGCTGAGAACCAAGAGTCAAATAAACCCTTTCCCTTTATAAATTATGCAGCCCCAGGTATTCCTTTAGAGCAACACAAAACAGACTAAGACACTTAAGGTTCTGGAGGACAGAAATCCACAATCAATGTCACAGTACTAAAGTTAGCAAGGCTGGTTTCTTCTGGAGGCTCTAGAAGAAAATCTACCTGCTGTGGTTTGAATGTCCCCTTCAAAATTCATGTGGAAATTTATTTGCTATTGTGACAATATTAAGAGGTGGGACCTTTAAGAGGTGATGAGATCATGAATTAGATCTGCCCTCATGAACTGATTAACGATGGTATCTCAAGAGTGGGCTCCTGATAAAAGGAGAAGTTGGTCTCCTTCCTCTCTACCTTGTTTGCTCTTCTGCCATGGGAGGATACGGCAACAAGGTTCTCACCAGATGTGGCCCTTTGATTTTGGACTTCCCAGCCTTGCAAAGTGTAATCCAAATAAACGTTTATTACTTCCAAATTACCCAGACTGTGGTATTCTGTTGTAGAAGCAGAAAACGAATTAAGACACTATCCCTGGCTTTTTCCATCTTCCAAAGGCTGTCCTCATTCCATGGCTGTGTCACCATCGTGACATTGTGTCACCCTTTCTACTCCTGCTTCCATCATTACATGGCCTTTTCTTGTCTGACTGCAACCTTCTTGCTTCTTATAAATATCTTATAAGGATCCTTGTGATTACACTGAGCCCATGCGGATAATCCAGGATAATCTCCCTATGTCAAGATCTGTAACTTAATCACATCACAAAGTCCCTTTTGCCATGTGAGGTAACATTCACAGTTTCCAGGGATTAGGACACGGACTTTAGAGGAAACGTAGCCATTATTCAACTCACCACACTATTGTATAGCAAAAATACTCTATTTGATTAAAATTAACAAATACTTTTGAAAATATACAGAATATTTTTTAATTAGTGAAAGTATGTTATATCTGTTATGTGTGATAATTGTACTGTAATGTGGCCAAAAAAAGTGCCCAAATTAGAGAGGGCTCATCTTTTAATAGCTTCATCCATTTTTCTGATAGAGATGAATATTTAAGATAAAACCAGTATTTGTCTCATAGCTATGAGGCCAATAATTTTTTAATGACACAAATATATGTTTTAAAATTAACATATTGATTGAGTCTTCTTGGCTTGATTAGCAATGAATCTATTTTATTGTAGGGATTAAGAATTTCTAATTGTTACTTATATTCTATATGCATGTCCTCTAACTTGTCCTCTACATGCATGTCCTCTAACCAGCATCCTTTCTACTGGTCTGAAGAGGAACTACAAGGTGTTAAATACAAGAATGTCACTCCAGCTTGAAGCACTGGTGCCTCAGCCCTTATCAATCTGGGACCCAATTAAGAACTAGAAAGTAAGCAGGAACAACATCTGAGCCTCCAGAGCAAGAGGTGCTGATGTCCCCTGACTTAGCAGCCTGCATTCCATTTCCAGGAGCCCAGTGGGCTTCACACAGAGCCATATGGCTTTGACGTTAGACAGCATTCTAATAAATATGATTATCTGCTTCCCAAGGAGACAGAAGTTCATGGGAGTATCAAGTTGGAGGCTGGGTCTTATTGAGTGGAGTACTTTACTATAGGTGGACATAATGACCGCAGCAACAGTGAGGTGATTAGGAAATACGCAGGAATATAAATGTGCACACACACACATACACACAACAGACACACTTTCTGAGACTTGATTTCAGTGGATAAAGCAAACCTCATGCCTCTGAACATGTAATTGTTGTTCAAAAAGCTTACTTTTCATTGTCTAAAAAAGACAGGCTTTTTGGTTAATTATCCTTAAGAAAACAGGGAATTATTTAGGTTATTTAAAAAAGAGTTTCATAAAAATTAAGATTTTTTTCCCCTAATTTTCTGAAAAGTATAAAGTCTCAAGCATCCAGAAAACTTGGCTTTCCTAAATGATTTACTCTCTGGTATCCGGGTAGGTATAATTTTTTTTTTTTTTTAAGATGGGGTATTGCTCTGTCACCCAGGCGGTGGTACAATCATAGTTCACTGCAGCCTTGAACTACTCGCACGAGAGATCCTTCTGCCTCAGCCTCCAGAGCTGCTGTGATTACAGGCACATGCCACCATGCCAAGCTAATTTTTTAAATTTTTGTAGAACAAAGTCTCACTATATTTCCCAGGTTGGTCTCAAACTCCTGGCATCAAGTGATCCTCCTGCCTTGGCCTCCCAAAGTGTGGAATTACAGGGGTAAGCCACCATGCCCAGCCTGATCTTTTTGCAAATTAAATATTCATTAATTTGCAGTCTACTCATTCAGAATTTTTTATAATTCTATCTCAGCTGGAATAGCTAAAATTTTGCCTTTGAATAATCCACAAAGAAAGAGTTTGCCTAGCAAACTAATAACATGAATAAGACTTCAGAAAGATATATGTGGTCTGCTTATCTAAAAAATGTAAATAAAATCCTTTGAAATCTTTTTATGCAAACAAGCTTCTCAGATATATATTTTCTGTTCATTACTCTTAATATGGAAACATCTCAATACAAGCTTCAGTGTATGTCAGTTTTTTAAAGTTTTTTTAACATATTTAAAATTTAGACTGACCACCTCAGTTTGTCCAGATTAATGACTCTCTCCCTGTGCATTATACTTTAATTAAATCAGTGGTGACTAATTTAACAAATAGTTGGAAAACTATTTAAGCAAAGTGAAATGATTTTCTAAAGGCATAATAACCATTAATGACCACAGTTCAAGATATAAATTATACCTAAAAGACTTCCTTTGTTAAGTTCAAAACATCAAACACCATTTTAATTGAGAAACGAAGTCTAATGTATTTAACAGTCAGCAAAACTTACAAAAGCTTTATAAGCATTTTCCAGTTATCCTAATTTTTCTTCCATAGCCTTACCTAAAAACAATGGGATAACAATTTTCACTTCTGTAAATCACAAACATCATAATCAACAGATCAAAAACTGAACTTGCAGGCATAGGAGAGTCTGAATGCGGTCTTGTGAGACAACCAGAGACCTAGGGTCACACATAGATGCAGATAGAAACACATCTCTTAGGAGATGAACCCAGAAGGTTAAGGCCAGTATTTAACATTTTCGAATTTAAAGCTAGCTTAGCATCTTGCTACTTTATGTTCAGAACAGTTTATAAACAGCGATTGAATCTGATTACATAAACTATTTAAGTTAAATTTAGCCTAACAATTATTTTGCTTCCTCTAGCAACTGAATTTGGTCAATCAACAGTTTATGACTAGATAGAAATTGGTTAATACCTTTGATTTCTGAACAATTGGTTATTTCAACTTTGGTTTAAAAGACAAAAAGCTTTGACAAAATAATATTCTATCTTGGATTTGCATGGAACTTATCCGGGAGTGGAGTGGATTATTATGGATGAAACCAGATGGGCCATGAGCTGATAACTGCTGAAGCTAGGTGGGGCATACACAGAGATTCCTTACAGCCTTCTCTCTACTTTTGGTATTTTGATATTTTCTGGCATAAAAAGGAAAAAACTATTTGTATTGAAGACAGTTGAAAGAAAACAAGACAATACTAGTTTAGCTAGCTGGGCAATCTCAGCCCACTTGCTGTTTTGATAGGATTAGGTCCAAAGAATTCCTGGGTGAACAACTGTGAGATTTCTTTTCTTTCTTTTTTTTTTTAATTTTTGGAGACAGGGTCTCACTCTGTCACCCTGGCTGGAGTGCAGTGGTACGATTATAGCTTACTGTAGCCTGAACCTCCCAGGCTCAAGTGATCCTCCCACCTTAGCCTCCTGAGTAACTGGAACTATAGCCATGTACCACCATGCCTGGATAATTTTTAAATTTTTTGTAGAGACAGGGTTTCAGCATGTTGCCCAGGCTGGTCTCAAACTCACGGGTTTCAGCAGTTCTTCCACCTTGGCCTCCCAGAGTGCTGGGATTACAGGTGTGAGCCACCATGCCAGGCCTGAGATTTCCATATAATAATAATTCTGAGATTTTTCAAGCCATCCTCATCCTCCTTGGATAGGAATTGACTATGATTCAGTATCTGATTTCCAGTGAAAATGGGCGCATATGAAAAAGTACACCTACACCTGTACATTTAAAAACGTGTAATTATACCCCTACGTTGTTCTCAGAAGGATTTAAGATATTTGTGCACATGTGAAATAAAACTTAAATTAGTTTTGCCATTTAGAATTTTTCTCCCTAAAATAAAGTTCATGAATATGTATTTTATATTTGCATAAAAAAGGCAAACACCTTGTCATGAGACCCTTTTGTTCAGTTGGCTCACATCACTCAAGCTCACGATGAGAGACTTACCTATTTACACACAGAATGTTCGATTGCTTTTGATTGAAATGTGATTAAGATCAGAAAAGTTGCCCCGGTAGGAATTTTACTTTTCTTCAGTGACGTCCACTTGAAATTCTCGTTTGATGACTCCTCAGATTGTTTCTGGTCATGGAAGTGGGGGCCCACACCTTGTGTCCGTATGCATTTGAGTGCAGGTGTTCTAACCTGACAGGAAGGTACTTTCTGGTAGGGACTCATCTGCATTCTCCTTTGTCATCTCATCACCCATCACCAATAAAAGTCTTGGAATCAAAAAGTAGGAAGAAATTTCCTGGCTGGGCATGGCGGCTCATGCCTGTAATCCCAGCATGTTGGGAGGCCGAGGTGGGTGGATCACGAGGTCAGAAGTTTGAGACCAGCATGGCCAACATGGTGAAACCCCATCTCTACTAAAAATACAAAATTTAGCTGGGTGTGATGGCAGGTAACTGTAATCCCAGCTACTCAGGGGGCTGAAGCAGGAGAATCGCTTGAACCTGGGAGGCAGAGATTGCAGTGAGTGGAAATCATGCCATTGTACTCCAACCTGGGCAACAAGAGTGAAACTCGGTCTCAAAAAAAAAAAAAAGAAGAAAAAAGAAATTTGCTGGCTAAATTAGAGCAAAAGGAGCCAAATCACCAAAGATGACTTTGACAATTCAAAGGCTAAAAAAGTTGGAGGAAAAAATGTTCTGTTCAAGCACCACAAGCAGGGATATTATCCCATTCCACCCACTTAGAATCAGTCTGCAGACTGAATATCACTTGGCTGAAATTCTCCTGTTAGTCTGCAGGCAATTGGAGCTTGAATGCCGGGGTGACACAGCAGGGCAGGGCATACTTCAGGAATGAACACTCCAGCCTGAGACTCAGGGACTAGGGGAACAGCGGGAATTCATTTCAAACCAAGGTCGCCTGGAATAAGGCGTTACAATCACATGTTTTTTCATTCAACATGATTGGACAGCTATCAGTGCTAAGCAGGTTGAGAATTTAAGGATACCTAAACCCTGGTGTACGTCCTCACTGTGCCTTTGAGACCCATAACATGTCCTATCGCTAAGGTCAATTCTTATTACATATGCTTGGGAACATTTAATAGATCAATGGGAGCAATGAAAAGTTTGTAAATGTGATGAAGAGTTTCCCCAAGAGCCATCTGGAATAGCCTAGGAAATTAGTTTTAAGCACGCAGATTAGAGATAATTCTCCAAATTACTTGTGACATGTTAACATCAGTCCCGTCCCCAAACTCTCCCCATTGGCTTTCTTGATTGTCTGCCCCACTAATGGGTCAGGCACCAGGCAGGTGCTTTAGATCACTGATTGGCTCCCAGCCTTCCTCTCTGTGCTTAGATCAGGCACCAGGCAGGTGCTTTAGCCTCCCTAGGCTGCATTTAAGAACACCTAGATGCTGCTTAAAGCTCCTGATGCTCAGGTGGAACCCCTAATTAAATCTAATTCTAGGGGTAGAACCCAGGCATCAGTCGTTTTCTATCCCAGATGATTCCAATATACATCCAAGTTTAAAAGCCAGTATTTCAGATATATAATCTCATTTAATCTTTAAAACAACCCCGTGAGGTGAATATTTTTCATCTCTCTTTTATACAAGAAGAAATAGGCTCAGAGAGGTTTTGGATTTTATAGGTAGCATCTAACCTATATTAGCTATTCAAATGCTGATCCTGATGTATCAAAACTCAATGACACAGCAACAGAAGCAAAAAGCAGGACTTCTATTAAGAAAACCCAGGAAACAATTTTTCAAAAGGGGAGGAGGTTGGAGTGTTCTGGACATTGGGTTATGATGACACTCTGATGCCTTACTCCCAGGCCTTGAAGCCTGTCTCTTGTCTGAATGTCAGATTGACGGCATTGGACCGAAATGATTATTATCTGGTTAGGACTTGAAGGATGGATGCTATTTCTCTTGAAGAGGAAGAAATTGTCCTTATTAACAAACAGGATGTCAGCGGGAAAAGAAACGTTTAAAAATCTCAATTTGGGGGTTCTAGGAGTCCAAAGTTCTTCGAGGATGTTCTGAGTAGTAAACTGGCACATGCCTCAGTGAGGCAGGCTGGGGGCCAAGCAGTGAGGCACTTTGTAAATCTGGCTACGTAGCCTAATCCTTGGGGAGAGATTTTTAAATATGTCCGTTTCCAGGCCTCACTCCAGTTCTACAGACCATTTTCTAAGAGTGGACTAGAAATGTGTCTTTTTATAAAGCTCTCCAACAAGAAAATCACTCAGCTAGGGGACCATAGACTGAAGATGAACAAGCTGTGTTTTATAAGGCTAAATAACAATAACTTCCTCTCTGTGTTTAGTTCCCTTTTGTCCCTCACCCCACAGCACAGTCTTGCTTAGATATTCAGCCTGGTCTAGTGTGTCCTATTAGCTGCATGTCCATTCACATGTCAGAACGTGAAAAGTGGCCGAAGTGGTATCTGTGAGGCTTCCCTTCAGAAATTAAGTCAAAGAAAAACCTGGTTCCAATCCTGGCAGTTACTATGGGCTTAGACAACAATCTCCATCCCTCAGAGCACTGGCTTCTTCATCAGTTAAATAAAAAGTGAATAAAGAATGCATGTAATACATTTAAGACAATGCCTACAGGTGCCTAATACATGATTTTTTTTTAAACCTAGCTATCTTCCCTATGTGGTGAGAAGTAAAGATTCTCTCTTCACTGCCGGCTATAAAATGCAGCAATTTCCTCCCATCCCAGGTCAAGGCGAGCCAGGCTCAGATGGAGGATATTAACAATAATTGGGCCATGTGGGCGGCCCAGGGGAACTAGGCCCAGGTCATGCATTAGACATTTACAAAAATACAAACTTGCATTTGAATGATTGAGGATTTATTTTTTGTATTTCATAATAGGTCTATGTTGTAGAAAATAATTCAAAGTTGGATTTCTTCAATCAGCCCCCCTACTATAAGACAAAACTTCTCTACATAAAGCTTTCTCAGGAAATCATCTCCAGAATTAGAGAAAATACAGCATTTACCTTTATGAAAGATATTTCCAAATGTAAAACCAAGTGCAAAGACGAATTGTATGCTGGGAGCTCCACCAGCTCTCATTTTCCAGGTCTTCTCACTAATTTGCCCTTTAATGTACACCCAAACTAGCAGAGGTTATCATATTCAGCAACTCTTTATTATATCTGCTTTACGACATTGGGATAGGTGATGGGGCTGGTTTTGAGGTGTGATATGGTTTGGCTCTGTGTCCCCACCCAAATCTCATCTTGAATTGTAATAATCCCCACGTGTTGTGGGAGGGACTTGATGGGAGGTAACTGAATTATGGGGGCAGGTCTTTGCCATGCCACTCTCATGATAGCGAATAAGTCTCACAAGATCTGACGGTTTCTAAAGGGGAGTTCCTCTCCACATGCCCTCTTGCCTGCCACCATGTAAGATGTGCCTTTGCTTTTCTCCTTTGTCTTCTGCCATGATTGTGAGGCCTCCCCAGCCATGTGGAACTGTGAGTCCATTAAACCTCTTTCCTTTGTAGATTTACCCAGTCTCGGGTATGTCTTTACTAGCAGCGTGAGAACAGACTAACACAGGGTGAGAATGGAAAAATCAGGACACATGAAGAGAAGTACAGCATTCTTCCTGCCAGAAGAGCCAACCAGTCCAGTTACAATAAGCCTATCTCCCTTCCATGGCTCCAAGGCCCCACACCATTTTCCCTGCTCTCACTGGCCTCACCTCCTACCATTCTCCCCTTGCTCCCTCTCTCCCACCTCACTGGCCCCTTTACTCTTCCTTGGTCCCAGCTTGTTCCTACTTCAAGACCTTTGCCACGTGGGCCACTCTGCCTAGATGCCTCCCCACCCTGCCCACTGTGCACAGACACTACTTCTTGGATTGGAGGGGTCTGAGCACTAATGTCACCTCTTCTGGAAGGCCCTTTCCTGACCATTCAGTTCAAATTGGCATCCCCTCTCCTCTTCTCTCAGTCCCTTGTTGAATTCCTTCATGGTGTAAAACTTCTTACCATTTATTACTGTTTTATTTATTTGTCTGTTAGCTGACAAGAATGCAAAGCCCATTGCAATATTCTAGGTGTTTGTAATGTGTGGTTGGTGCCCAACAAAGACTTTTACATAAACGAATGAGTAGCAAGTTACATAGCAAAGGAAGAGGAAAGATTCAAAATCAAAGAAATCAGAGATTAGAGTTCAGAGGGGTAAGAGACAGCCCCCCGGTGCTGAAATAAGATGGCTGGGACACCTTTTCTGAATGGTAAAAGGCTAACACTTTCCCTAGACTTGTAGGAATGGGTGTTGGCCATAGCCCTCATGGTCATATCCCTAGTGGTCTCTTGGCAGAAAGCCACAGGGATAATCATCTAAGCCACTTGATGTTTGGGGGTATCTTAATAAGATGCCAGAAAACAGTGTGGTGTGTTCAGGTCCCCTGAGTCCCACTTTATCAACATGAAATTGACTCTGAGGAGCCCAGCATGAGGGGCCCTGAGAGGCCAACCCTTAGGGCCTACAGTATCCTTGCTCTCACATGAACAATTACAGCTCACATTTATTTATTGAGCACCTATTTATGTGCTAGGCATTCGTATTGCCAGTTAATACCCACAACAACTCTTACTCAGGAAACTGAGTCAGTTAAGCGACTTCCTAAGGTCACCTGAGCTAGGAATTGATAACACTGGGTTCAATCCAGGCATCCAACTGCAGAGCCTGTTCTCCGAGACCCTGAAAGATGCTGCCTCCAAAGCTGTTCATACACACCGCCGGATGGTTTTACTCCCAACCACTCTAGCCCAAATGGAGTTTACTAAATATTTAAAAGCCATTCTTTAGTTTGACAACTATTTTGGGAAACTCTATTAACCTTTTCTTTTGAGAAAGTGGGAGTACAGTTAATTTATCTATGACAGTGTTGTGGTCTTCACACACACTATGATGCTTTTAACAATCTGATTATTCAATGTTTTTCCCAGGACAGGATCTTACCCTGTTTTGGGGGCCACATGGTCGATCTGCTGATTTGCTGAAAGTCTTCAGAGATATCCTTCTACCACTTGACAAATCCTCCCCCTCCTCCCCCTCCTCTTTCTTGACACGCTGCCTTTGGATTTCTTCCCCACCTTGGCTAGTGTACAATCTCAAATTAAAATGCCAGCTGGAAGACTGGCACAGTCACACGCCAAAAGCTCACGTGGAAGTGGCAAGTGCTGCTATTACTGAGAGAGCGCTGGTAGCATGCAAGGGTGGCAAGGCACAAACCTTCAGTCTTTCTCTTCCTAAGTGATGCAGAGGCACAAAAGCACAACTTGACTGAAAACTCAGAAGGGGTGTTGTGGCTCATGTTTGATGTTGACATCCAGTTGTTGGGACTGTCCATACAGTGTGTGAGTGAGGATGTGTCTAGGGGAGGGGATAGATCTTTTTGGTTAACTGTACAGAACATGGCAACATCAACATCTGGGTCTGTTAAGAAAGAGTTTGAAGAGATAAGAGCCCCCTGTTGTTTCTTCCCCACATGGGTAACAGCTCTCACAGGAACCAAGTATGCCCAGAGCTGCTTTTCATCTCAGAAGTCTTTGTTCTGATAAAATCTACATAAAAGTTTTAAAGGATCCCAGTGTGGTATTCCACACAGTGTTACAGAATACTATATTTCCCCTCATAATGTGTGCTTCCTTAGGTCTGTTGCAGTTTAAAACAAGATTTGTTTTTCCTTCATCAGCCAACAGAAAAATATAAAATCATTGATGGCCAACTTCTAGAAAACCACATTAAAGACTTTTTTAAATGTCTTTATGTCTTTATTTTAAAATTAAAGACATTTTTAATTTTAGGTGAAGTATAGTTCTATCAAACGCTTCAGATATGCAGACATGTGCAAAAATGTTCACAGCAGCACTATTTGTAATGGTGAAAACATAGAAACAGCCATCATGTCTCTCAGCAGTAGAATAAATTGAGATCTAGTCACACAATAGAATTCCACACAGCAATGACAGTGAAAACTACTGCTACACACCCCATCGTGGATGAATGTCACACACACACAGTGCTGAATGAAGGAAGCCAGACACAAAGGCATACGTATTGTTTGGGTCCCTTTGTATAACAAAGGTCAAAGTCACGACCAGTGACAGATACACTAGAGGTCACTTTGCCATCGATAATTGGGCTATATATTTGTGTTTGGTCTATTTTTTCACTTGTGAGTTATACTTCACAATAAAAAATGACTTTTTAAAGAGAAAACAAATAGGAAAGAACTAAAGTCCATGCATATGTCCATATTCTCAAACAATTTGGGGAAAAAATGTGACTTTGTCTTCATCCTCTTTTCCTCAGTGTATAAGGCCAGAAGCCAAAGGCAAGAGCAGGACATTCCAGGAGCCTTTATGATTGCTCTAAATCACATCTGCTCTCAAGCTCCCATTCCACTGTGAAAAATACCTAGTCTTGAACTTTGGAGTTCCAAATTCCACATGATCGACTTCCTTAAGGCTTTTCACTTGACGAACAAATTACATGCCAAGAAAGCATCAAAATTCTATCAAACTTAATTATGCAATTTATGTCTATAAATGACATACCTCCTGTACCCTATGACACCCACCTATGCACTAATAGGATGTGACAGCTGCATCACCAACAAAGCCTCCCCCGCCTGCCATTCTCTTCGGAGGTGAGCACCTCCTGCTTGGGAGGCACTGACAGCCCCCTTGAGAAATGTGAAGGCAGTGAAGTCCCAAACCAGAAACAGTGTGATCACCTAGGCTCACCCAAGGACCGTCCTGTGCTTCTGGGCAACCAATGGATGTAGGGGGTTAGGAGGCAGTGGGGATTCGTCACATTTTCACCTTTCGCACCAAAACGCATCCTGTTGGAAGTTATAGAGTTCTTTCCATGAAGTCATGTGACTTTTTTTTTTTTAAGACGGAATTTCACTCTTGTTAGCTAGGCTAGGGTCCAATGGCGCAATCTCGGCTCACTGCAGCCTCCGCCTCCCGGGTTCAAGCGGTTCTCCTGCCTCAGCCTCCCGAGTAGCTGGGATTACAGACATGTGCCACCACACCCTGCTAATTTTGTATTTTTAGTAGAGACAGGATTTCTCCATGTTGGTCAGGCTGGTCTCGAACTCCTGACCTCAGGTGATCCGCCTGCCACGGCCTCCCAATGTGGTTTTTAATAAGGTTAAAAAAAAAATGTTGCCAAAGTTGTGTGCCGTGCATTTCTATCCACTGGCCAGGACATCAAAAGGCACTCGCTCTGTGAGCTTCCTGCAGTGAGGACTCATCTGTAACCTCATGTTACCACCTCTAAGGCAAAGGGGAACGTGTTATTCTCCAGGTTCTCCTTGTCTTTTTACCCTTTTTGAATCAGTAAACACGTGATTGAAAGTTAAGTTTTTGAATCTTAGTGGAAATAAAAGTTCTTCCAATACTGGCTACAAACACATTCTTTTCCAATAAATTGGGGTTGGGAAAAGAAAAAACCCAGTGGACTAGAAGTAAAAAAAAAAAAAAAAAAAAATCCCCTTTCTAACTCCCCTGAACCGCACACCCGATCCCTTGCTCCACTCTCACCTGTATTGAGTTCAGAGGGAAGATGCCGGGAAAAAGGAGCTTAGAGATTAACCAGCATATGCAGCCTCAGATAAAGTAATAGGACTAGGATGTTTTTTATTTATTTTTGTTACTATTATCCAAACAACTCTTCTGTATACAAAGGTACAAATTCTAGTAAAGGCTGCAACATTATTCCATTGGTGCTGATTCTATTAAAAGCACTTGGATGATAGTTATTTTGGCATTATTTTTGCATGCAACAAGGCAATGCAATTGAATATAAGTATCAGGGGAAATGTTTGCAGATGATTTTCTAGAGCTGGTTCAAAGGAAGGGGCGTGTTGTTTTCCCTAATATATTGTTAATGAGAAAGAAAAGGGAAAGTGTTAGCAATAAAGGGAAATTCAAGGGCTGAAAATGTATCTAAATTAGTGGCTGCCAAAGTGTGGCTCTTGACTGGTATCCTTAGCATCACTTGGGACCTGACAGAAACGCGAATTCTCCACCCCACTCCAGACCTCAGAATTTCTAAATGTCCCCAGGGCTTGGACTAATGTCCAATTCCATTTTCCCTTTATTTTACTCATGTAAAAATAGCTGCTAGCACCTTTGAATTTTTTTTTGTAGTCATTATTTTGGGGTACTTGTGTGAGTGGGTCTCGTCCTCTTCATTCTAAATTATATGGTTTCACATTAATACAAAATCACCCAGTCCTGCCTCAGGCTGCTCAGTGTGAACTAGGTCACTTCAGCAACTCACTGATCTGGTTTTCCCATAGCTAGTAGGAGAAAAAGGAAAATTACCAATGCAATTTCCCCTCAAGAAGCAGCTTGTTTCTCATCTTTAATTAATTGTTCCTTTCTTCCGGGAACTCTATTATGAGTTAAACCATGAGTCCCTGAGCCTCTGTCAGACAAAAGAACCTATTTTTTCTGTCCCTGGACTTCTGTGATCTCCTGGGGGAAGGGGAGGGTAGGTTTGGCGGAGGGAAGTGTAAGAGGGCTAGGTAGACAAGAGGATGGTGGCAGCAATGAAGTCCAGAGCAGATCGGGGGAGGCTGACCATGGGGAGCAACCTTGGGGGAAATGGAGCTGGGTGCCTCTGTAAGAGGAGCCCTGTCTGACTCTATTCAAGACATATTTTGTCACCATGAAATCATTTTGGGGCCCTTTTTGGTAAATATGAATAATTGAAGAAATATTACATGACAATAGATTATCCCTCTCTCCTCAGTAGTACTTCTATCTTTATTCTATTTTATCATAGAACATTAGCTCCTGGGCAGATGTTTGTGATTTTAATATGAAGGATTACAACATCAAGAAATAATGCACACAAAAAAATTTCTAACTTCCCTCAACCATTCCCTCCTGTAGGAGGTAGGGAAAGCTCAGAACATCCAGGAGACAAAGAAGTGCTTTGAGAACCCTAAAGGTTAGGGTTAGATAATTCCCGAGATTTCTCTAGGAGATTTGTTTCTAGAGGAAGGGGATGCACACAACCTGGAAGTCAGAGGACTGGGCTTCCATTCCAGCTGTCAGGGAATCAAGGAATGATTGGAGCAGAGTCCAGGCAACCTCCCAGAGCGCTTGGCTCCTCATCTGTGAAACAAAGGGTTGGGATTTCCAGACTCAAAGGCCTTTTCAGTTACAGCTTCCTAGGAATCTATAAGGAGTTACTAGCCTAGACGTGAAAACAACCCAAATGTCCATCAATGGATGAACAAAATGTTGTTTAGCCTACAATGGAATATTATAAAAAGGAATGACACCTGCTACTACATGGATGAACCTTGAAAATATTATGCTAAGTGAAAGAAGCCAGTCACACAAAAGATCACACATTGTGTGATTCTATTCCCAGAACAGGGAAGTCTACAGAGAGAAAGTAGATTCACGGTTGCCTGGGGCCGGAGGCATGGGATGGTGGGGAGATGAGGAGATAATAGCTAAAGGTGCTAAAGGTACAGAGGTTTTGGGTTTTTTCCCCCTTTTTGAGACAAGGTCTTGCTCCGTTCCTCAGGCTGGAGTGCTAGTGGTGCAATCATGGCTCACTATAGCCTCAAGCCCCCAGGCTCAAATCATCCTCCCACCTCAGCCTCCCGAGTAGCTGGGATCACAAGTGTACACCACTATGGCCAGATAATTATTTTTATGTTTTGTAGAGACAGGGTCTTGCTATGTTGCCCAGGCTGGTCTTGAACTCCTGGGCTCAAGCGACCTTCCTGTCTCCACAGTTTCTTTTTGAGGTGATGAAAATGTTTTAAAATTGACTGTGGTGATGGTTATACAGATTTGTGAATATACTAAAAACAATTGAATTATATGCTCTAATTGGCTGAATTGTGTTTGTTGCATGTGAATTATATCTCAGAAGAGCTGTTAACAGAAGAGTATAAAACTAAGTTTTATCAGTTGCTAAGTTTCCCACAGGAAACAAACCATGGAGTTACATCAAGAGCACCTTCATGAGATAGACTAGAATCATTATTTCATAGAAAGCAAGTGTTGCAGGGCTTAACACCATCCCCACAAAATAAAATCTGAAGGAAAATTGAACACCGGGCCTTTGGGTTTTGAAAAGGAGTGATGCAAACTGAATCTGAGTGGAAAAGGAGAGAAATGAGGTGGGGAAAAGCTGCGTTGAGAGTCACATAAGGATCTCGCTCTGAGCTGGGAGAGGTCAGTGATATGCAAATAGTGCCTGAATGAGGCAAGCAGGTGCTCCGTGACCCTGGTGGCAGGGGAGAGCCCCAGGCAGCAGGGCTCAGGGAAGAGCCAAACAGCCGCAGTGAGGACAGCATGACGAGAAATGCAAGCACTGGCAGGTTAACTGAGAAACGTGTGTGGGGAAGGGCAAGGGCAGACTAGGGGTGAGAGCAGGAAGTAGTGCCCGGAGGGACTGTTGGATCACTGAGCTGGATCCACCACCTGGCACCAGCCCAGCTGCTGGCTGCAGGGCTTTTCAGGTCAAGGACCACAGCTGGCACTCAGCTACTATTGGGGTTGGTATTATTATAATGGCAAAAACCACAATTACTTGTACACCAACCTAATAAATACTCTTGGCCCACAGATGCAAGACCCCTGAGGCAAACCTTGGCTAACTTTCCAAATCGGAAAACAAATGGGCATCCTTTGAGGAAAGGTCAACATGGTGCCATTGTGCAGCACCCACCGTAATTCTTAGAGGGCAAAAGGCTGGATGGTGACGTGGCAGGCAAGACTCTCCCCAATCCTCACATAGGGCACCGTGGGCAGCCAGGCCCTGGCACATTAGCCCCAGTAGAAATACTGAGTTCTGGGATTTTCAGGGAAGCGGCTATAAGAGGACCCTAGACCAGTAGACAGCTTTGATCTTTTAGCCCCAAAGTGAAGGCTTCCTACACTCCCCAGTCTGGTCAGCCCAAGGCAGTGCCTGGGGCCAAAAGAATCACCATCCCCTGGGAACTTGTTAGAAATGCACGTTTCTGCTGAATCAGAAACTCCAGGGGGTGGGACCCAGTCATGTATGTTTTAACGGAATGCCCCGAAGTAGAAAAGCCATTGGCTGAGCCACTCCCTACTTCAGTGGCCCTAATATTGAGTACCTGGGAAGTGAATCTTGCTCTTTCTGAGGAACAGTGAAGGGTCAACAGAAACCGACGAAGAGAAATATACAAGTGACATCACAAGGACAGAAAGCTCCCTGAGCTTCACCAGAGCCACAGTCACCCACACAGGGGCCTCTGGTGACTGCTGTGAGGGGACCCCAAGGGACAGCCAGAGTCTTGTCAGAACACGCTCTACCTCAGCAGCTCCCCCAACCCCAATCTGCCCTCCACATATTTCCCAAGGGATCATGACTCCCTAACAGTCCCTGACACTTAAATAATGCTTTTCCGTTTACAAAGTCCACTCACGATGTCCTTGCTTCCTTTATGGCACATAACAAACTTGTTGTAAGGTGGGTGTGGTGGGGGGAATGTTTGCCCCCTCCTGAAAGAGAATGGAGGCTCAAAGAAACTTAAAGTCTCAGTCAAGGTCACCTGGCTGGGAGAGTGGGGTGTCGTACCGAACCCCTATTGACATCAGTAGGATGGCACCAGATCCAAGAGGCTGAAGAGACCCAGAGCGGGCAGAAGAGACGTTTTATTAGTGGGAATTTACACACAGGGCAGTCCCGGGGCCGCAGGCTGGATAGGAAGACCACCACTGCTTGTGAAAAGCATGCAGTTTATATAGCATTTTCACTTAGCACGCTTCCTAACAACCCCCACCTGGCAACCTTCATTTAACTCAAAACAAAGGGCCTCCATCCTCTGTCTGGCCTGAGTGCCACAGGCTAGGTAGGGGCTCAGATGTTCCTCATAGATAAAAATTAAATAAGTACATGGGCCATGCCCAGATTCCTTAGCTCAGAACTTGGAGCACACATTCAGGTGATTCTGCCATGCAGGGTCATTCTCAGGGTGTGCTTAAGTGAATTTACCAGCGTCAGGGGCCTCTGCCATGGACACGTGGCAGGGGGAGGAGGGTGTCCCAGGACCATGCCCCCATCTCCTCTCTCAGGTGAGAGTGATCTCCTGTGCACCGCCTGCCTCCCTGGGAAGCAGCACTTAAAAAGACCCAGAGTGACTCAGAGACTGCAGAGGCTTAAAGCCTGCAAAACAGGAACAGATGTGCTAGATTTCGTCACTCTTTCTGAGGTACACTCAACCCCTTCCAGCGTCTATTAACACCATGGCTACAAGGTACCCACACTTGCCAGCCCCCCTGGCTGGGTGCATGTGGCTGTGTGTGTGTGCATGAGCCAGGAGCACCACCATGCACGCACCCTTATTTCTGGCCTGCAGACCTCAGGAAAATTCTTTCTCCCAGCCTTGGGCTATGTTGGCCAGCCTGCATGGAGACTTCATTTTCTTTATCCTCCAGGCTGTCCACAGTTCTGGATTCTGGTAAACCCTTCACCATGTTATTTGGTAATCTCAGAGGTAGGTGGTGTTTCACTCAGTAACTAATTATTGGAGAAACTGTTTTACATGATTCTAGCATTCCACAATTCCACATCCTCTTTATATGCAGAGAGAGAGATTGTCATATGACTTAGGTACCTGTGGAAAATTCTGTGTACTATTCCCCCTTCGTAGAGAACATTAGCTTGTTAAAGACTCTGAGAATTCCTACAGTCAAGAAACCTATTGAACTTGATTTGCTCAGCTTCCCCCAAATGCATTTGATTACAAACTACTTTTTTATGGGAGACCTATACACTCACAGGACATCTGTTCCATGGAATGTATTTTGGGGATGGGATCCTACATCTTGCCCTTCTCTCCCTCCACCGAGTTTGAAGCATGTTCCCTCCCATCTGCAGCTTTCAGAGGGCTGCTTCTCTGATTCTTGATTCTCCCTGGCCCAGCATCCTAGGTGGAGGAGCCACCCTGTGTCTGAAGCCTGGTTACTTCTCATGAGTTCCTCCCAGTTGTAAAAAAAAAAACGGACAGCACAGCTCCCGCCTTCTGTTCTGAAGCCCAAAGCCCACTCGGACTGCCCATCAGGCCCCACTTCCCTGATGGGTGGTTTTGTTTTCTTAATTATAGGACAGCAGACTGGTTTTCTGCGCTTGGGGAATGATCGTGGGTGGGACCCCAGTCCCACCTCTTACCCCTGGCTTCCCCGGTGAAGGACAAGTCAGGCTTCCCCTGCAAGTAGTTTCCCACTTGTTCGAGGTTCACAGTAACAAACCCAGCTAGGTTCCACGGACATTAACGTGGAGACTTCTAGGAAATGACTGAAATGCAGACCTGGGCTTGGGAGGGAAGTCAGGGTCAGAGCTGGAGAGCTGAGCTCAGGAGGGAGGATGGGAGGGAAGGCAGAGCTTCTTGAAGGTCGAAGGGAGAAGTAGAACATGAGAGCTTGAATTACGAGGACCAAACTCGGAAGAGAATCTGAGAGTTCATGTGGCATCCTCCACCTGAAAAAAAACCCTCATGCTATTCATATTAGACTTATTAAATTGAGTACAACTTGGAAAGAGCTGGCATTGGCAATATAAATACTGAGAGATTTCACAGGAAAAAAAAAAAAAAACGAGGAGGCAAATACCAAAGTTACCATTTTTAAATTTGATAAAAGGTACAAAGGAAAAATGAAACAGATGAAACCCCTCAAAGGGGTAATACTTTATACAATGCTTTTCTGTATAATACCTTTGGGAAGCAGAGAAAAGGAGAACAGATGTGAGATCACTTCTATAAAATTGCAATAAAAAATTTGGATATCTTCTATAAATGACAACTCGTCATTAAGCTGAGGATGACTTTCAGTTCACCATCCACAGCTACCATCTAAAGTCTGCAAACTATCTCCAACCACACAATACTCACTTCCAAGCCTTGTGGGTTTTGGAGCTCTCCATCACCAAGGAAATAATTCTGATTCCAGTAGAGATGTCCTATAGGAGCAGGCCAAGCATATGAGAGAGCAAATGCAATTAGTTGTCAAAAATAATTAGACTATAAAAAGAAAACTAGAGATCAAAACCATTTTCACTATCAGGTCAAAATGTTTCGAAAGATGGAGCAGAGGAAATGAGAGAAGAAATCACAATCTTGGGGATGTTAAACAATGATCTACTGTGTAAAAAAGATGTTCTTTCTCTGTACTGAACAAACTGCCCCTAAACTCCCCTTTCAAAGCTTGGCAAAAGATGATTTGTGAGGCATTAGCTCCAAGCCTAATGCGCTCATTGTCACAAAACCCTGAGATTGCATTCTATTTCTCCTAAATTACTCACCTCATGAGATTGGTTCCAGGTAAAAATCAAGTGTCTTCTTGCTATCTTTGGCTCTTGTTACAGGACAGTTTGTCTCTGGCAGTTTCTAAAATTTAGCACTTGCATTGTAACATCAACAAACATAACAGAAGGCCAGGCTGGGTATGTGCACAGTATGTATGCCCCAGTGGGAGCCCGCATGTGTGTCTGTGGCCCACAGAGATAACTGCTCCTGGAGCCAGCCCTTAGTCTGATGGTCGTTCTTGGTGAGGTTTTCTCTTATCCAGAGGACACGTGAAGACAAAAATCCAAACAAAGTGTTAGCAATGAAAGGCTCAGCACCTTCCCTGTTTTTCTACGGGCATCTTGTTTTAAAATGTACCCAGGATTTATTTAAATTAGGTATGGTAAAACAGAGACATGGAAATGACTGTTATGGAGGCAGAAGTTTCTACTTAACGGAGCCCTAGAAACAGGAGGCCTGTCCACCATGCAGAGAGCCACACAGGAAAGCAGCAGCATTGGGCAGGAAGCAGAAGGAGCGAGGAGAAAGCTCAGGCAAAAGGCTCTATTGTTGCTTTCGCAAGAGGGAATGAGTGAGGCAAGGTAAGTATCCCATGAGTGGCTAGTGTGAATGATTTCAGGAGGCTCCAGGCAGCACTAGCCCCTCATCTCACCTGTGCAGGAAGCCTTCCCACACACCACCTTATCACAACGCTTAAGCACCATGGTTAGGAACCGGCGTTAAAAAGACACTTGCACGTCAGAACCACCCCAGGTTACCCATTAAAAATATAGTTCCTTGGTCTCATCCAGACCCACAGAATCAGGACTTTCCAAGGTGGAGCTGAGACCTTATGTGACAGTTAATTTTGTGTGTACACTGGGCCACAAGATGCCCAGATATTTGGTTAAACGTGATTCTGGGTGTGTCTGTGAGGGTGTTTCTGGATGCAATTAATATTGGAATTGGTAAACTGGGTAAAGCAGAGTGACCTCCCCAGTGCAGGTGGTCTTCATCCAATCTGTCAATACACTCTGTAATCTTATCAACTGCTTGGAATCTGCAGACTTAAATCCAGGTGTGCATTCTCCATTTCCCTGTCTGTTCCCACCCCTGAAAACTTCTCTGCTTCAGCCCACATGTAGCTCTTTCTCTTAAATGTTTGGTGTACTAGTGGTCAGAACTACACATTTTTATACCTATGTTTGCAATCTCCTGATTACTACAGCATTATATGAAGTCATAAAATCAGGTATTGTAAATCCTATGACTGTGTTTTTTAATCAAAATTGTTTTGGCTATTCTGGGTACAGATCTAGATCCTTTGCATTTCTCTACAAATTTTAGAATTAGCTTGTCAATTTCTGCAGAATTCGCTCAGGGATTTTGACTGGAAATGTGTTGAGTGTATAAATCAATTCGTGGAGAAGTGGCATTGTGATAACATTGAGTCTTTCCATCTATAAGCATGGTATACGTCTCTTTGTTTAGGTCTTCATTAATCTCTGTAAGCCATGTTTTATATTTTTTCATTGTGCAAGTCTTGCATATATTTTGCTAAATTTACCCCTATTTAATATTTTCATGACATTATAAATGATATTGTTTCTAATTATTCATTTATTGTATATAAAAATGATGATTTTTATATGCTGGCCTTATACCCTGCATCCTTGCCAAACTCATGTCTTCGCTCTAATAGTTTTTTGTAAATTTCTTAGGATTTCTTTAGACAACCATGTCATCCACAAATAAAGTTTTATTTCTTCCTTTCTGATCTGTAGGCCTTTTATATATTTTCTAATCTTATCAGATGGGCTAGGAATGATAGTATAATATTAAATAGAAATGGTGAGCATAGACATCCTTACTTTGTTTCCAATCTTCAGGACATGACAGTCAGCCTTTCCCCATTTAGTATGTATTAATATAGGTATCTTTGTCAGTGTCCTTTACCTAGGTGAGAATATTTCCTTCTAGTCCTTGTTGTTTGGTTTTATGAATCAGTGTTGAATATTATCTAATGCTTTTATGCATCTGTTGAGATGATTATACTTTTTTATTTTAGTCTGTTTAATGTGATGGCTTATACTGACTGATTTTTGTATGGTAAACAAATCTTGCATTTCTGGGATAAACCCACTTGGTCATGATGGTCCTTTTTGTACATTGCTGGATTCAATTTGGTAAATGTTTTTAAAGGATTTTTGCATCTTTTTTCAAAAAAGAAATTGTTCTTGAATACTTCTTATCTAATATCTGCATTATCATATTTTGATTCTCACAAAAATCTTTCAAAGATAATATGTCAGTGCATCCTAGGCCTCTGAAATCCCTGTCAGTCAGGCACTTATGCTGACTGACTGACTTATTTATTTTTGGCTATTACTTGTTTTATTGAATGATTGAGACAGAGTCTCACTCTGTCACCCAACCTGGAGTGCAGTGTTGTGATCTTGGTTCACTGCAACCTCCGCCTCCTGGGTTCAATTCTCATGCCTCAGCCTCCCAAGTAGCTGGAACTAGAGATGGGCACCACCATGCCCAGCTATTTTTTGTATTTTTAGTAGACACCGGGTTTCACCAGGTTGGCCAGGCTGGTCTCGAACTCGTGAGCTCAAGTGATCCACCTGCCTTGGCCTCCCAAAGTGCTGGGATTCATGAGCCACCATGAATGGCCACTTGTTGCTTTAATAAATCTCTTACCACTTTGGAGCTGAAGAAATGAACTCTCACCCAAATTAAGCAACTTGCCCACAGTTTCAGCATCAGTTAATGATAGAGCTCAGAGTCTCACAGTCCCTGCACTGCCAGTGGGTGAAGGTTGCCAAGAGGCATGGCAAAGGCACGACAGGCTCTTCTGCAGTGGTGAGGGTGGGCTGCACGTGGTGTGGTCTTGGCCAGGGTGAAACATGTGCTGTTAACGTCCTGCCCATCCTCTGCTCCCTATCGCTTTCTGATACATAATGATAGGATTTCTGCTGTAAAAGATACTCATGTTTTACCTCGAATAGTCTTCCTGGGAAGTGTTCAAAGAGCTGTTGATGCTTCAAGACTCGTTCTCTCCCTGGAAAGAGAAAACAAAGAGGCCCAAAACCTCCCGTTCTTTTAGGGGAGAAGTAGTCCTTTCATTTACATTGTGGCTCCAAGAGATACCAAAATGAGTGCTCAATAAATGTTGCTGACCAAATGACTTTTTCCAGAAAAATGTAAGTGCTTATACCCAGAATGCAAGATCAGTTACTTTCAAGAAACGAGCCTGGTTCCACTACAAAATGCAGTGTGCTTGTGCCTTTCCTCTTCATCTCCTCCTCCTCCTCCCCTTTCTCTTTTCACATTGTTCTGGAAACCTGCTCTTCCAATAAAATGAGATAGTGGGGAAGGAACGTATTTTGTGTTAATATCCATGCCAGCATGAAAGGAAAGGGAGTCCTGGTTGAGTGAGGCCTGAGTCATGCAGGGTGGGCTCTGTCCCTGCCGTGGGCCTGCAAATGTGGAAGTTAAAGATGTTACCATGTTAGGGTGCCATTTCCAAAGGAACTCTCTGAGGTAGCCTCAGCAGAAATGGTTCCACTCATGACATAATGGCAACAAAACACAGAACATATTTAGCAAAAAGCCTCATGTTACATGCATGAGATCTTATAAAGAAATCTAAAAAAACATTAGCAAGAGACAAAAATGAAGAAGGGCACTATATAAGCCCTGAATATGGAAAAGGGACCAAGAGAACTGTTAAATAATTGATAAAATGCCAACTCTTCTTCTCATTACTTTATAGATTGGGAACAATCCCATTCAAAGTAAAAAAGGACTTGGTATGTGCCAAAAATCTTATTTTTGACTCCCTACAAAAATAAACTGATCAGGCTTTGGCTTCAGCTGTCTGACCCTTAACAAATGACTTGACCTCTCTAAGCATCACTTCCTCATCAGTACAGTGAGGACAGCAATAAACCCTAGCTTATAGAATTGTGGCAAAGATTAAACAGCAGAGTGCAAATGAAGAGCCTGGCATGGTGCCTAACACAAGGTCAGCACTCATTACATATTGGCTGTTATGATTATTAACTAATTTTAAACAAAAAATATTCCTCTAAAGAACATCAGAAAAAACTAGTTCTACCAGATATTTAAGTATGATTTAAAACAATGAGTAAAAACAATAGCCTACTGACGAAAGAAAATGGATATGTGAATAAATAAAGAGAATAGAAAGTATAGGAGACTTACTCTTATTGTGAAAACTTAATTATGTGATAAAGGAAGCATCACAAAATGAGGAAAAGAAGGATTATTTAAATGTTCTCAGGAATGATAATTAGGCTATTTTGAAAGAAATAATCTAACCCTTCATATCACACATTGAAATTGCGTATGTGTATTAAAGAGTTAAATATTTTTTATAAAACAGAAAAATCAGCAGAAAACAAAACTAAGTTATTATCAAATCTCTGGTGGGTTAACTTAAAGCTATTAAGTGATCAAAGAAAGTACAAAAGTAAAGATTAACAGAACCAACTACATAAAAGTGTAATAGTTTGATGGGATAACTAAGAAAATAGAAAAAATATTTTTATTAAAAATGTAAAGAATTAATATTTACATAATATGAAGAAATTATGATCTATAAAGAAAATATTGAGATTCTTACTTATAAATGAGAAGTGATACAATCCACACAGAAAAGGTATAATTAGCAAAATACATATGAAAAAATGTTCTGCATCCCTCTCCATACAACCAAAAATTCATACAAGAGGGAGGAACTAAATTGTATTAGGAGGAACTAAATTGTATGTATTACCATGTATTACACAGCCATAAAAAGAACAAAATCATGTCCTTTGCAACAACATGGTTGCAGCTGGAGGCCATTATCCTGAATGAACTAATGCAGAAACAGAAAACCAAATACCACATGTTCTCACTTTTAAGAGAGAGGTGAACATGGGGTACTCGTGGACATAAAGATGGCAACAATAAACACTGGGTACTATTAAAGGGGGTAGGGGGAAGGGGCAAGGTTTGAAAAACTAACTATTTTGTACTATGCTTAGTACCTGGGTGATGGGATCATTCATACCCCAAACCTCAGCATCATACAATATACCCCAGTAACAAACCTTCACATGTATCCCCTGAATCTAAAATAAAAGTTGGAAGAAAAATAAAAAGGAAGAAAGGTTAAAAAGAAAACCCAGATGTATTATGTTAAAAAATTAAATAATAGATTAGCCAAATATAGAAAATCTTATAAAACCCAATGTTGATGAGACTGGTAAAACTTGTGTATTCATATATTGCTAGGTGTTATTGCAATTTGATGCAGAATTTTGAAAATTTGTCAATACATATTAAAAGCCATTAAAACCTTCAAGGCTTTCAACTGTGAAACGCTATCTGAGTAATATATTCCAAAAGAAAAGAATGCTTTACCAAAGGCATGATCTATAATTGTAAAGCAACTGGATAAATATAAGTGTACAAGGAGATATTAACTAACTTATATATGTAATATTGTCATTTACAAAGGCAATTATGAATATGCTTGCATAACATTAAATTTTTGTATGATACATCATTTGGTACAAAAGCAGAATTACAAAATAAGAATGATATATTATATAGAAATAATTGTGGGTAAATTTTTTTCTATTTCATATTATTGGCTACTAATGTTATCTGGCCAAAACAATTGAAAATTAAAAGTTTCATAGCTAATAAATGTAAGTATCTTTTAACATTAGGCATTATAGGTATCTCAAAAATATGAAAATATCAGTGCTCATTTTTTATCCTTTGGTTAAAATACAAAATGGAAGAGATTTCCCCCATAATTAATATCTATTTTACCATGATTTTACAATAGTAAATCTTGTCAAGAATGAAGACTGAAGGGAATGCCAGTCTTCCCCTCAGGCCAACTGGAATACCTCTCTTCCTCAGATCTAGGGAGCCTTTACTCAACTGAGTACTGACATTTTCACATTCCTGAGATACCTACCATGCCTAATGCCAGAAGAGCCTTGTATTGAGTAGCTATAAAACTTGTAATTTTTCTTTTGTATGGACAAGATAACATTATTATTCTGGCCCTTAATGCCCTGGAAGAATCCACTGTTCAGCTCTGGGTTCCCACAGTCCTTGCAACATCCAGAGGTTGTCTCTGATCAGTTACACTGGAACCAGAGAAGTCTGTTTCTTTTTGCAATCCACTTCAACAAAGGGATACTCCTGAGGCTCAAGAACATTGAGAATGTGCACTGGGTTCAAAATCTACTGGCAAGTTTGTGATTTTCAACTTGGTCAGGAGCTGAAAGATCCAATGTTCAGAAGTCATGATATTTCTAATTTATGCATGAGCAAGGACAGAATTTTGCAAAGTCAAAACAATAATGATAGTAAAAGCATTCAGATTTCCTGACAAATCTCATGTAAGTCCATATTAACAAGTCTTCTTTCTGCCCAACAAATCTTCTCAGAAAAATGATGTGCTAAATATACCATTTGTAGCAACAGGCTTTTTTTTTTTAATCTATGGCTACTGTGATTGAACTGTGATTATGTTTCCTTTTTTGCTTCAGTTGCTAGGAGGCTCAGTCAATTTTGCAGCCCACTTCTACTCTTGTATAGGACTTAATGTTAGGTAGCTCTCAGTCCCATTTTGTGCTGCTATAACAGAATACCACAGACTGGGTAATTTATAAATAACATAAATGTATTTCTTACAGTTACGGAGGCTGTGGAGTCCAAGATCAAGGTGTTGGCATCTGGTGTGGGCCTTCTTGCTGCATCCTCACATGGCAGAAGGGCAAGAAAGGATAAATGTTGTCCTCACAGAGGAACAGAAGAGAAAGAACCCATTCCCACAAGCCCTTTTTATAACAGCATTAATCCATAGATGAAGGCAGAGCTCTCACGACCAACCACCTTCCAAAAGGCCCCACCTCCAACACTGCTGTGCTGGAAGTCAAGTTGCCAACACACAAATTTTGGGGGACACATTCAGACCATAGCAGTAGCTCTCTTAGTGTTTTTGCCTCACTCCTAGCTTTATCTCTTCATTATTTTCCCTTTGTTTCCGTTTCCTCAACTGTTTATCTTCTATCCTTTTATAGATACTTTTATAAGCTGATTCCAACCCATTTTTGAAAGAAAGCACACAGATTAATCAGATGTTGGATTATGCTTGTTGCCAGAGTGCCTCTGATTCCATTTCTTTTGACATTAGACAACCTGAAGAGGTGTAGCTGGAGACAGGTGCCTGGGCCACCCTGGCTGTGTTTGGCATGTTCCCTGATAAGCCCTGCTCTAAGAAACCTAACTGTGGGATCAAAGCCATCGTTGATTTGAGCCCTAATAATTTCACCCCACAAAATTAATTAATTTGATCTCTTTTAAAAAGTAGGATATTGGCCAAGCACGGTGGCTCATGCCTATAATCCCAGCACTTTGGGAGGCCAAGGTTGGTGGATCACAAGGTCAGGAGATCGAGACCATTCTGGCCAACACAGTAAAACCCCGTCTCTACTAAAATACAAAAAAATTATCCCGGCATGGTGGTGGGGCACCTGTGTCCCAGCTACTCGAGAGGCTTGAGGCAAGGAGAATGGTGTGGAACCTGGGAGGCAGAGGTTGCCAGTGAGACAGATTGCACCATGGCACCTCCAGCCTGGGCAACAAACAAATAATTTCAAGCATTCAAAAAAAAAAAAAAAAAAGTAGGATATTAACATTTAACACCAACTTTATGCACTGGTTTTAGATTTAGACTATAAGTTATTAACAAAGGTATACACCTGTGCGAACATCACCCCATTTTGCCACTGATATAGCCAATTTTCAGCCATTCAGTTCAAAAATTCCCTTAAGTTCCTTTTCAGGTCAATTCCTTTGCCCCATCCCCATACCATCACCCACTTATCTGGATCTCTGTCACCATAAATTAGCTTTGTAGAGTTTCATACAATAACAGAATATATTGTCTACATTAGAAGTTGGATTATGGTACTGCTGAGTAGTAGTCCACTCTATGGATGCTCTAATTTTGTTAAAATATTCATCTGTTGGGAATTTTGTGACTGGTTTCCAATCTGGGGCATGTATGATAAAGCTACTATAAACTTTGCACTGAAAATCTTTCTTGCAGACATATATTTTCATTTCTTTTGGCCATAATATACAGACTGAAATTGCTTTTTTTTTTTTTTTCATTTATGTAGTATATATATATTTAATTTCATTAAGAAACTGCCGATTTTCATAATTGGATAAATACCATCTTTACACGCCCTTCAGCAATGTATGAGGATCCGAGTAATTTTCAAATCCTGCTAATAGTTTTATTGTCAGTTTATTTTTCAATGTTAGCCGTTTTTAGAGAGAGTGTCATAGTATTCATTGGTGTGTTGTTATTTGTAGTTTCCCTGATGACTAATAACTTTGAGCAATCTTTTCATGTGCTTACTGGCCCTTTTGTATATCTTCCTTTGTGAAACTGCTTGTTCAACGCTTTGCCATTTTTTCAGTCGGTTTTTCATCATCTTCTTGAGTCTTCGGAATATAAGCCTTTTATGTATTTAGATGATTTAGATTTGACAAAATATTCACAAATATATTTGATACATATAAAATATTTGTGAATACAAATAATTTCATTTATATAATATTGAAATATAAATATATATTTATAAATATATTTATTTAATATGTAAAATATATATTTATATTAATATGTAAAATTAACATTTATTTATAATTTATATTATAAATAAAGAAATATTTTCTTCCGTTTGTGGACTTGCCTTTTCGTTTTTTAAAATAATTTTATTTTGAAGAGTAGAAGCCTTTAGTTTTTAATAAGCCCAATACTTCAATTTTTTGTTAATGGTGTATGCTTTTTGTGTCCTAAGAATTCTTTGTCTACTCCAAGGTCACAAAGATTTTCTTCTTCTATGTTTTCCTCAGAAGTTTCACAATGTTAGCTTTTATGTTTAGGTCTGTGATCCATTTTGAATTTTTGCATATGGTACGACATAAGATTCTAGGTTCATTTCTTTCCAAATGGATATCAACATCATCTGCTGAAAAGACTGTCCTTTCCCCATCTAATTACTTTAGTTTTTATTGAAAATCAAATAAACGCACACGTGTGGATCTCTTTCTGGTTATTTATTCTGTTTTCCTGATGGTTATGACTATCATTATGCCAATACTAACCTGTCTTGATTACTGTCTTGTTAGGCAGGTAGTATAACATCTCCCAATTTGTTCTTTTTCAAAGTAATTTCAGCTATTCAAGGTAATTTTGCATTTTCATGTGAATTTTAGAATCAACTTGTGAATTTCTATTTTTTTAAGTACCTGTTAGAATTTTGATTTGAATTTTGTTGACTCTGCTCATCAGTTTTGGGAGAATTGACGTCTTAACAATAGTGACATTTCTAATCCATTTGTGTAAATGTCCTTTAATTTCTCTCAACATTGTTTTGTTCTTTTCTATATAGAGGGTTTATAGGCTTTGTTAAATGTATACCTGATTATTTAGTCTCTTTGGATACTGTTATAAATAAATGGTGTTATTTTTAAATTTTCATACCATTATTGGTGCAAAAGTTATTGCGGTTTTGCCATTGCTTTTAATGCCATTGCTTTTAATGGCAAAACCACAATAACTTTTGCACCAACCTAATACAATTGTTTGCTGCTAGAATATAAAATACACTTCATTTTACACATTGACCCTGTATTGAGCAACCCTACTGAACTCGATTTTTATTTCTAGCAGTTTTTATTCTTTAGGATATCCTACATATACAATCATGACATCTACAAATAAGGACAGTTTTACTTCCCAACTCTTCAATTTGTATGGCTTTTCTTTTTCTTACCTTATTGCACCAGGTAGAATCCAGTATAATATTGCACTGGAGTTGTGAGTTGCCTTCTTCTTGACATTAGGTTAAAGTGTTATCTTTCACCTTAAATACGTTGCGAGATGTAGGATTTTTGTAGATGTTCTTTGTGTAAGTTTAACTTGAAGCTAGCCTATGTAGCTCCATGCTTATTTCTGAAGACATATGGAGCCATGAAACTGACCCTTGGCCACAATAGGAATGAGATATTTTGGCTGGTGATTTATAATGTGCTACTTAAAGTTTAAAACTCCCCTAGAAACACCCTCCATCAACTTGTCTGCATTTTTATTGGAAATGTATAGCCTGATGGCTGGAACCCAGTTTACTGAGTACACAATCTGGTTTGGCTATATAACGGTAGAAAAATGAGACTGGTTTGGGATTATGGTAGTGATGGGGTAGTTCAGGGTGAGGGCTCCTGCGCAACGTGGGGAAAGGGTCTTGCATGGTTTGAACCTTCCACCAGTGACAAAGGAGACAGCACTTCGGCTTTCTATCAACTTGTCCAGATGTGGGGCACAAAGGAAAGAGCAAGGGGCGAGGCCTAAAAGCTTTCAGCAGTCAAACATCTAAAAATGGTGTCAGACTTTTTATTATAATGAAAGGTTGTCATATTTTCTAAATTGTCAAACTTAGTGCCTAAAAGTATTCATAATATCCCTTTATTGTCCTTTTGATGTCTGTAGAATGTTTGTGATGTTTCCTCTTTCATTCCTCGTGTTGTCAACTTGTGTTTTAATTTTTGCTTGATTTGCTGAGCTACAGGTTAATCCGTTTTATTGAGCCTTTCAAAGTACCAGGCTTTGGTTTTATTAATTTTATCTATTACTATCCATTTTATATTTCATCAATTTCATTCTATCTTTCCCATTCTTCACTTTTCCTTATATTTATTTGTATGTTTTGCTTAAGGCGGATGCAGATTGTTCACTTTAGACCTTTCTTCCTTCTAAATGCAGGCATTTAAAGCTAACACTTTCCTCCTAAAGCATTGCTTTAGCTGCACCCCACAAATTTTGTTATGTTGTATTTTCATTATAATTCATTTGAAAATATTTTCTAATTTCCCTTATGACTTGTTTGACCCATGGCTTGTTTAGGAAGGTATTATTTAATTCCCAAATCTTGGAGATTTCCCAGATTTGTCTTGGTTAATGATTTTTAAATTTTGTTGTGGTCAAAGAATGTACTCTGCATAATTTCAATCCTTTTAATTTATTGAGACATGATTTATGAACAGTATACAGCCTACTGTAGTGAATGATCCATGTACATTTGAAAAAAATGAGTATTCTGTTGTAGCTGGGTGGAGGGCTCTATAATTGGGGGCAGCTTTAGATGGAATGGTCAGGAAGGGCTTCTCTGGGAAAATGACAGTCAAAATTTATCAGTGGCAAAAAGGAGCCAACCTGGCAGAGACTGTGGAAGGAGCAGGCTGGACAGAGAGAGTGGCTGGGGAAGAGACCCTGAGCTAGGGAGGGGGTGGCTTGGTGAGAAACTTCCAGCAGGCCCTGTAATTGCTGTCATTAGAGGACAATAACCTCCTCACAACTTACGCTTAGGTTTTGGGTAGCTGCTGTTCTACCTGGCCTAATTTGTCATATCTACAATCCTCCTTTCTCCCCAGCCCTGACCAGAGGCAGGAGGGACTGAAGGGCTGGGCGACCGGTCACCCATGTGGTGGGCCTGGCTCTGGCCTTTGCCCCAGGTATGATTTCCCAGAAGCTGCCTTATTCCCAAGATGCACCAGAATAAATAATATTTATAAAACAATAATAGCAGTTGTCATAGGTCATACAGTGCCAAACACACACACAGCACATTTCATTTCATCCTTGTGACTAACTACCTTGTGGATACGTATCGTTATCCTTTTCAACTGTGAGGAAAGTGAGGCTAGGGGAGGCTGGGAAATTTACACAAGTTCACACAGCTTTGAAGTGGCCAGACAAGCCCCTCAGGGCAACTCCCTGGCTCTGCAGCCTGGACTCCCTCTCTCCTAAAGCCAAGCCTCCTTCTCTACCCCAGTCCAGACCTCTCCCTCTTCCAGGCAGCGCACCCTCCACTCCCTTCCATCCCAACACAGGTTGGGGACAGCTGCCTCCCAGCTGTGTGACAACGAATGGTGTATGGAGCCTCTCCAGGCTTCAGTTCTCTTCTGTAACTTGGGATCATAGCACCAACTTTTCAGGGTGGTTGTGAGGACAGAAAGAGGAAACACCTAGAAAGGAGCCTGACCCAAAAAGGGTGGTCAAGGAATGGTGGTCATCACTGTTATTTTGCCAGATGAGTTCACTTCTGCCTCCAGCCCTGCTGCAGGCCCCTCACCTTTCCTCCTCACCACTCCCAATCCTCCAGGCTGGTGCTTCAGGACCCAGTTAAAGTGCTAACTTTTCTAACCACTCCAGCCCACTGGAGTGGGCTACTCCCCAGCTTCTCCCTCCACCAGGACCCCCGACCGGCTGCCCTTAGGCCCAGGAAGCCTTAGATTGCTGATTAACACTTTCTGTCTACCATCACTGCCCCAACTGCTTATATGCTCCTGAAGGGCAGAGGCCACAGAGCTCCAGCGTCTTTGGTACCCACCACAGACAGTGCTCAGACAAAGCTGTTGAAGTGGATCAGTGCCATCAATCATAGGGATCTGAGGTCTTCCAAAACCCTCCACCCCGTTGCATTTTACCACCCCTTGTCCATTTGCTGAAATCACAAGGCTGGGTCTGTGGGCCTGTGAAATCCCTCAGGCCCCTGTAGAAGAGGCCACTCCAACCAGACACTCCAGCAGGGTCTGCTGAGCACAGATCAGCATCTAATCACGTTTCCATCACAACACGGTGAGAAACGTGTGACTGGCCCTTAGCAACAGTCTCTCAAGAAAGCTACCCCTATAGAGAGCTCATTAAGTTAGCTGCACACACGTGAGGCAAAATCTAAAAACAGACCTGTGCTGTCTGAAGCCTCATGCAGCACGTGGCAGAAGCTGGAAAGGGCAAGGACAGAGCTTTGCTCTAAATAAGGGCAGGGAAAGAGAAAGTCAGCCCCTGAGCGGGTCCAGATCCCAGAGAAAGATGGCGCTGGACTGCCCCGCTGGGGTGAGCATCTGCAGAGTGGAGAGCCCTAAGGTGACGCCAGGTCAGCCCCCCACCCCCCTCACCCCCGCCCC